>NW_021631976.1:0-42561 GCF_004799145.2 Neltuma alba
AATTTAAACTCATAATCCCCTTGACATGCCAAAAATTAATGGTCAACGAGCCATCAAATCCTTTTGCTTAATTAGTACAATATATGCGTGTGTAATGAACTTATGTTCCTAATTTGCATCCTAATTTCCTTATGTATTATTGTTAATTCTATTATTTGTAGTTGTTAATTTGCTAATTGTAATTGTTCTCATGCGTATATTCACGAGTAAAATTTTGAGAATTTGAAATTTCTTCCATTTTCAAACAAATTTAACGACATGAATTTCTCTCATTAAATTTAGTGAGATAGTTAGAGAAGCTTTGTAATAGGAATGAAGCTTGGGTATAAGATATATGAATGGCTTCTTGCTTTTACTTTTTGAGTATGTATTAACTAACTCCACCTTTCACAAAGGAATCAGCCAAAACATCAAGTACTTGTCATCTCTTTCGGTTTGTCTCCTCTTTTATTATTTCCTCTCTCTCTCTCTCTCTCTCTGTGTCTCATCCTAATCTGAAACCGTTCTTTCTTGGATGATAAATGCCAATGAGGACCATCTTGCTTTCTTTTTCTTTGTGTTGTTTTGTGGCGAGGACCACTCAATCTTTGAGGGGTTAAGTTTGTTTGGGTCACAACAGTTCATCATCTTCTTCAATTGTCAGAAATAATGCCAATGACTCCATTTAATGTTTGCGTGAATGAATCCACCAAAGATCTGTGAACTTTCTTTAAGAAACACACACCATCCCTTCTAATTATTATTTTTGGTGAGTCCGTACTTAATAAGTGCCACTAATTCATCACGTTTGAGTTGGGTCCAACTCCAAATTTGGGGAGGATATATAGATACACACACATATACTAACTCTCTCATTAGATTATTAGAGAGAAGATCAAAGGCAGATATGTATAGATAGAGATAGAGTGCAGGATTTCAAAATAATAACCTGAACCGATCATTAAAGAATTGGATCAGACCAAACGGGCAATCTGCCAATTGGACCATCATCGGATTTGCTAATTGCTCGATTTGGGTCCGAAAACAATTTTGTGATTGATTGGTGTTGGAGCAAAGTTGAGACAGAAGAGAGAGATAGAATGATGATTTCAAAATAATGATTCAAACAATTTTTTCTTTCAAAAACTTACTCTAAAAAATTGTTTTAGGAATAGGATCAAGAAGGCCCTTAATATTTGGAATTTTCATAAATCTTCAAATAGATCTTCGATTTCTTCTCTTTTTCATTCGTTTACCTTACTGGGCTTGAATAAGAACGGATCAAGTTGTCAAAACTCATCTTCACAATTCAATTGATATATGTATTTATAAAACCTTTCCATTGAGCAAGATAGCAACACACACAATCGATGATTATATTAGTTGGTTGTTCTGCATCAGGGCTTCATAATTCAAAGTAATTATATAACTATGTTCAAGTTATATACAAATATCAGAAGCAAAATTTAAATTCATACCCATTGTATGATATGAGTCATATTATCTATTCAATAGACTTTCATTGGCCTCTTACCATAATTGTTTTCTTGTTGTTTTCTATATATAAATTTAAAGTCACAACCTTAATTTTTGTGTTGAATTCTTTCCACTCAATTTAACTATCCATGATAACTATTCTAACTATTATTGCTCTCTTTCTTCTTTTCAAAGTGCTTACAAAAATGTATACAAGCTACCAGCTAATAAAATCTTTATATTGGAATTTTGTGAGATATCAGTTGCATGTTTACCAATTAATTACATCAACCATTATAAGCCTCATCTCATAATATTTTCTTTAATCATAAACCCGAAAACTTACATAATGAGCATCGATTTTTTTCCACTCAATTCAACCATAGTGATAATATATATGTTTCCACTTAGCTTTCTCTCCATTTTCTCTCTCCCATATATTATTGCTCTCTTTCTTCCCCTCTTTCCCTCCTTCTCTTGCGCCAACAAATTCGCCTTCACTATATCTTCATGTCTCTAATAACTTTAGGTGGGTGATGCCATTTACTCTCGCAATTTCGCCAATGTCCCCACACATTATTTTAACCTTACCAATTTCATGTACTATTCCATTATGACCATAAAATCAATAGTTCGATTGGGTTTTTTTTCCCCCTTATTTTCTTTTTCTCATGAATTATCAACTACGCAATTTGAGACTAGATTTTTCTCTCAATGTGATATCAAGAATACATGTCCTATATTACTGTTAGGGGTGCTATTTGATGAGATCAAGATAACCTTGTCCCAGTCTCATCCTAATAATTGGGACAAAATTATTTTTTCCTCTTGTGATCGGGATGAGATAGGAACATTCCATCTATCTTTTGATTTTTTAATCTGAAAACCAATTATACATAAAGCATAAGAACTCATGATAGAAATTGTACCCAAAAAAATAAAGAACATAGATAAGAATTGATAGTAATTGAAAATTCACAAAGAAAAAAAAGTTTTCTATAATCTTCAAAGATAGAAAATAAATTAAAATGTTTGACAAAAAATCATATAATCTTTGCAGAAGAACTTGTAAACAACAAGAGTAACAGTGATAAATATTATTATCATAAATAATATAAATTTATAAAATAAAAGAATATAATATATTGAGACGAGATACTCTGTCCTAAGACAATTTTGTCTTGTCCTAAAATTTTGCCCCAAAATAACTAGGACCGAAATAAGATAGGATGTCAGGACAAGACAGTTAAACACGACTAACCACTATTGCAATCAATAATTGTTTAAATTGATTAAAGAGAATTTTTTTTTTATGTTGGTTTGTCCTAAAATTCACGTTAAGTAAAACAAATGATGTAGAAATGACTTTCCGTGTTGGTTGATAGATACGTATACTTGAGATAAAGTAGTTTTTTAAAATTAAATTTTGATTAATGAGAGAAATAGCATCGTTCTTATTAATTGAGTCTTGATCACTAAGACAAATTCCTTGTCCAAACGTGCATAATTACTTTAATTTCAGTGCCTATTAATATTTAGAATGTGAATTCTCTCCGTTAATTTGAAGATCAACGAAGGAAAAGAGAAAAAGATAAGATTCACATATCATGTGGATCCCATCGCTCTCTTTATCTCTTTTCCTCAGTAAACCATTTAGCGACAAAAAGGAATTCATAAAATTATAGCAAGTGACATTATTCTTAGACTTTGATTATTATTCTTTGAGATGTATAACTTT
Organism: Neltuma alba; assembly: GCF_004799145.2. Classification (NCBI taxonomy): domain Eukaryota; kingdom Viridiplantae; phylum Streptophyta; class Magnoliopsida; order Fabales; family Fabaceae; genus Neltuma; species Neltuma alba. The sequence goes on from NW_021631976.1 coordinate 3,194, forward strand.
ATAAATGCAAAGTCCATCCAAACTAATGCCATATAGTAAATAAATACTCCCTCTTATCTTAAATGTAAAAACTAGTTAAAGGATTTACTTTAATTCTAAATTTGGAAAGAAAAAAAAACTAAAAGAAATTGAACTTGATTTGGTTCAATTTTGGATTTAGATTCAGTTTTGCACACTTTTATTTACGTATCCAACTTATAGAGATCTTGTTTTATATTTTTGTTTTGTCTTCTCCATAATTCACTTGAAACTCATGTGACTATCATACTTATAGAGTATTAAACTCTTAACCTCATGCTTAAAAGAGATCTAGAGAAAGCGATTAGGTTCAGAAACCTTATTTTACGCTCCGCTTATGCAGAAGTCGTGTCTATTATACAGAATTTTAAAAACAAGTTACACTATTTATAACCTTTTAATGGTAGGAGTTTTTTTTTTTAATATTTTCTATGTTTTAGATTGATTGTGTAGATTGCAGGCTAGCCAGAAGATTAGAAGTTTGATATGGATAAAAATTTGATAAGGCCTTTCAATACAATGCAATTTTAATGATCACATAGTGTTATCAATGATATGACGTAATATCAATGATATGATATAATATCACGGGCTGACTTTAGTACATTGTTGGAGATTAATTCCATGAATAATATTCATTGCAATAAATATATATGTATGTGTGTATATATATATATAGAGAGAGAGAGAGAGAGAACTTTTATACATTAATCAATAGTTTGTATTGGAGTCGCTGTATGAAAGAGATGCATGTAATCAGGTCCTCAATTTCAACGGAATGGTTCTTTCATTGGTCAATTTTTCATTGATACATTGATTTAGCTCATATAAAATCTTTTCAAATCATGTGGAGTGTGCCTGTGTGTGTATGCATGATCATACAATAATTAATTAAATTATTTGAGAGAAAATTAATTTGCTAATCATGGTAGTTTCACTTGATTTTAATCAGATTATTGTAGTTTTTTTTTTTCTTTTAGAGTTTCTATAGTTTTCTCAATTATTTGCTTTAGTCCCTGTAGTCATGATCTCTTAATTATGGTTGATGTAGATACCGACTAGAAAACATATAAATTGTCACAAAACATAAAATAAAATGAGGTTTTTTAGATATAATTGATGAAATACAATTTATTTATTTTCACAATAATAAAAAATTATTATGATCATAATCGTCTCTTTATATATATAATTCCTAATTTGATTGATTTTGATTTTATTTAGATCTAAGTGGCAAAATTAAGCCAAATACATGAAGTAAGATCCACATTATTAGCTCTTAATCCGTACTTGTCTATTATTTCCATCATTATTTAATTATTCAGTATCAAATAATCTTATATATATTAATAAATTTATTATTCTGATTATATGATTTTTTACAAATGATCAAATTAATTCCTCTGATATTAAACTATTAATTATTAAAATGAATTTTTGGCGAAAAATTATTAAATGATTTGATGTTTCGCATAACATTTTAATAATAGATTATCTTACATTAAATTAAATGAGCAGTTACTGGAAAATACTATATTTTTTTCCATAAAATAAGATGATCATTCAATGATCAAGGCTTGCAGATGTTAGACTTTTGTTGATAAAGTTTCATGAATTATGAGTTTGTCTTTCAGCCTTATTTGTTTTTTTGCAATCATTGTTTGCTTTGCTTTGATTCATCAATAATTTTCTATAGGATAGAAAATGACCCCTTTCACATTATATTAGTTCTAGACTTCTAACTAGATGAACCCTTAAGTATCGATAACATTGTATTAAAATTTAATCTAAGTTGTGGTCAAACAAAATTCTGATCTTTACTAGAAGAGTTGTTCACATTTAGTATATGATAGTATAACATGATTGTCTTTAATAAGAAGATAATTGTGCTCATGAAAAAAATCAAAGGCAATTGATTAGGCCAGTAAACCACTGAACCAATCTCGTGAGTCCTGATTAGTTTGATCAGAGGCTTTTGGATGGAACGACATGATAGGATTTCATATTTTTTTCTTCCCTCACTATGTGCTCAAAATGACGTGGTTTTGATTAGAAAATATAACAATAATTTATTAACTCTATTTTATTGGATTTTTTTGTAAACCATCATTAAATTTTTATAATCTTTGAATTATAATATACACATCACACATACGGATTTGGAATCATTTTGTTCATGGACTTGAGCACTGTTGTCAAACTCGCGAGTTGACTCTACAAGTTTAATGTTTTTACGTTTCCAGCTAACAAAACCGTGTCGACTCGCTCTTAAACTCGTGATAAGTGTAAACTCGGTTAAACTTGCGAGTTTATTTACCGAGTTTACCGTTTTTACGTTTTTAGCTTACAAAATCGTGTCAACTCACTCTCAAACTCGTGCTAAAATTTTGAATTTTATTATATTTAATGACTTTATATATGAGTTTTATAGAAATTCCTTTGTTAAATGTGATAAATTATGAACATTGATGGATATAATTTCAATTATTTAAATTTAAAATATATTTAAACAAAATCGTTCTCATTTTTTATATATTAATTATTTGATTTTATACTTTTAATACCCATTTATTAATAAAAGTAGACTCTTACGAGTTTACAATCCGAGTTTGTATTATTATCACGAGTTTCTTTAAACTCGTGAGTTTGACAACCTTAGACTTGAGAGTTGAGCCTACAAACAAAGACGTGATGTCTCTATATATAGTGGATGACGAATCTGTAAGATATTGATCACATGTTGCCTTCATGATTATTAAACAAATAATTCATTAAACACATCGCACAGTCTCTTGCAAATCATTGGAGAGATGTGCAATATTTATTTGATTTACACAGGATTGAATTTATATTATCTAATTTGGTAAAAAATTTAGATTATTCAATTTTTTCTATTTTTAATATTATTTATATTTTAAAATATATGAAACCACGTGATGTGAGAATTTAGTTTGAACTATTCAGATATTTTTCTGAATCTTTCACACATCCTCATCAGTTAAGCTGTGAATGAAGACTAGATCCGATAAATCATAGCTATAGAAAATTCGGTAGCCAAGATAGAGATAATAGTACACATTTATATATTTCTATTTTTTTAGAATTATTGATTATAATATTATTGTTTATAAAGAAAATAAAAAGTAATTTTTATGTTCGACGTATATAAATATTTTTTTTTTAAAAATTGTGTCAGGCATTATCGTGAGCATGTTATAAATATTTGATCCCAAAAGAACTGTTATTAACATATGTTTCATTCATATAAATCTTTATTTTGAAATAAAATATTAAAATTAAACTAGAGTAACAAATAACAATATCTACTTGAAAATATATATTAATGATAAACTAGAAAATCTACATAACTATTAGGAAACACTTAAAAAATTTTATTGTGATAATAGTATACTATTACTATTCAATCGTTTCTTAAAAAAGTATTACCATTTCAATTAAAATACCCACCAAAACTTAATTTTAAAAAATAAGATTCTTTTATATTTATTATATATATATATGATATAAAGTATTGTTCGAAAATAAGATGAAATTTTAGTGATATTAGAATCCAAATATATTGTCAAATCTTATTATATTGATCAAATGAAAAATTCGAAATCTATTCATATCTTTTGCTCCTTTTGACAACATTAACCACTCTTTAAACAACCTATATATGGTCTTCCATTCTTCCTCACATCACAAACACCCTTTAATATACTCTGATCTCTACATCTATTTTTTTTTCCCTGATCAATGGAGTTTCATATCTATCATCACATGGACAATACTTCAGCATTAGAAGAAGACTTGGTGATGGTTACAGATCACTTTGATTTGAGACTTAATATTCATCAATATTTCCCAACATATCAACAACTTCAAAGCTCTTTTCTCATTCCTAGCGACAGATTACCTGAACAAGTTCCACGTTGGACCCAAGAACTCCTATCTTTCTTTCTTGATGATCATGAAGAAATCCAACAATTGATAAATCATATAATATCTTATGGTCAAGACTTGACTCGATATTATTATCCTCGCCATGATCGTTATCGCTTAATACCTTTAATTGTAGATGTTGGAGTTGGAGTTCGATATCAAGAAGTAGGAGAATTGTCCAATTGGATGATACAGCAATCTCTGCAACAACAAAGGTTAACAATGGTTCCGAGCACGAGCGAAGCCATAGATTCTCTCGAGAAAGTAAAGGTCGTTAGCGGCGAAAAGGATGAAAAACAATGTAGTATTTGTTTGGAAGGTTTTGAAGATGGCTTAAATGTTCTAAAAATGCCATGTTCTCATATTTATCATGAAGATTGCATTGTTCAATGGTTGAAAATAAGCCATATGTGTCCATTGTGTAGATACCAAATACCAAAGGAATAAGTTATTGAATGTAAAGTATATTATTTTTCCTTTGTCTTATTTTGAGTAATTATAATTTATTTTAATTTTTCATGACGCAATTAATTAAGTTATTGAATTTGGTTCTTCGGCATAATGTTCGCTTTATTATTTTTTTAAAAAAAATCTTGTGAATGGTCTAACGAGTTGTTTAGGAGTGTTTTGAATTGGACAAATGCTAAATTAGTTAGTAGAAGGCTTGGTAGTTTGGAACAAGTGCTATTGAACTTGGTCACGCATAACAAGATGAAAATGTGTGTGTGTGTGTGTTTTATGATGTTATTTCTGCTATGGCCTATCACAAATGGAAAGAAAGGAACTTTCGGGTGTTCGAAATTATCCAATCTTCTCAATTGCAGATCTTGATATTTGTGTTAAAATCCAGTTGCCCCTACCTAAATAACAAAACTCAAGACCTTCTTACCAAAAGGGAACAAAAAAAAAAATTAAGACCTAGTTACTTAGACATTGTAATGTTGTATATGATACCTATTCCTTGTTTTAGTTTACAGATGTTGTATGTATTTTGCATAATTGGAGTTTTAAAAAGGGTTAATACCAATACAATGTTTAGTCTCTCAAATTTGCATGAATTTTGGTTTTAGTCCTTCCAGCTTTAAATTATAGGTTTTGGTTTCTCAATGAATAAAATAATTAAGATTTTTACCAAATTATAAGGATCAATGTTTTATATGGGAAAAAAAATTGAGAGACCAAAACTAATAATTTAAAGCAAAAACCCAAATCAAAATGAGAAAAAACTTAAAAGACTGAAAATTGTATTAACCCTTTTTTAAAAATAGATAATTTGAAACTCTTACTAAAAGATGACCTGACCTCAATTAACCTATTCTTTTTCATTATTTGTATGCTGTAGTTATTTGGAATGAATTTGACAGTTGAAAAATAATACTCATATGATTCTTAATGTAAGATCTATTTAACTAATTTGATTAGATTAAAGAAGTTATGTAAGTTAGTTAATTATAAAAAAAATATGATATGTTTTTTCTAAAACACTATAATCATCTTTTTTAATATCCTCCCTCCATCACTTTCTTGATCATGGTTAAGGGAGTATCCATATAAGTAATTTAGAAAAAATTGATAAATATGATAAATAGATCTTATATTTAAGACCAAAATTAACTTAACAATTAGGTCATATATTAAGAATCGGAAGAGTACAAACTGTTGACAATAATGAGTTATTATTCAAGCAATAATCATAATTCACAGAGACTAATAAAATTGGCTATTTGATCATGCATCAACACATAAAATTTCTTCAAGAGTGTCAGTATGTGCGATCAAACTTATGATTATACATATCTTTAATATCTATTGTTAGATCGGATGCCTGTTATTCTTTTTTCAAAAGTTATACTCACTTCACTTCGATGATAAATATCAAATCTATAGTTAATATATTCACAGAGACTAATAAAATTGGTTATTTGATATTATCATATAAAAATTATGTGTCATTTTCCCTGAAATTAAATATCTTCTTTTAATAAGGATATTAAATGTGGGATAAAACAGAGTGAGAAAAATTGTGAAATTAGCAATGTAACATGAAAAAAAAAAACATTAAACAAGAAAAATAAAGTAGATCAAGATTATACATTTAAGAGTAAATTATACTACCTTTAGTTACTAATAAAAGAGCTAGATAACTAATTTATAAATTATCAAAAAAATTAGTTAAATTGGTTATTTTTTACAAATGTGTTATGCTGTCAGCTTTCCTAAGTTATCATGTTTAATTATATATATTAGAATTATACCTTAATGGGAATCCCCTTAAAATGTACCATCATTTGGGATACTTTAGAGGAAAATTATAAATTTAGGAGATAAAATGAATTGAAATCTTATGTTTATGATCAAATCCAGCTCCCAATTAGATTTTATATTAAGAATAGAAGATACTTGGACGTAGTATATATTGTTAAAGAGGTCTTTTATATATATCTATATATATATATATATATATATATTGGTAAGAAGAGGTCTTATATTCTGAATCCAAAGGATTAACTCAATCAGAATGCCCCTTTCTTTGCTTAAGACATTAACAAACCAAACGCAAAAGCTCCGTATGATTCTGACCCCTCATCAGATCTTGCCAAACCATAATGTATTCCAACCAGCTCTCAAAATGAGAAACAAATTAAAGGGGAAATTAAAAGCAAAATCATTGCAGAAAGGCCAAAAAATTTTGGACTATATGTAACTCGTTAACTCTGCCCAAAATTATTCCAATGCACTTTTCAGCTTTCTTTTTCCTTTCCCCTCATATAACATTTTCATTCTGCACAGCCAAACGCAACCTTAAAAGACTCAAACTTTAAGAAATAGATTGAAACCGCATTTGAATTTTCCAAAAAAGAAATTATTCCAATTAATTTGGTTAAACATAATAAGAGATATTATAGCTAAGTGCATTAAATTGTTGCAATCAGTAAACAGCTAGTGGCTCTAGTCTCTATCAAGAAAATAAAAGATATGGTCCCAAAAATATTAAGAGGAAATGTGTGGTGGAACGGGGACAACAACGTGCATGTTGTTCTGCTATGAGTGGATATGATAACATGGCATGTCTTTGTGTTTAATTCTTTCTCTCTGCAATCTTCTCTTCAATTTATGACCTTGAATTTATTTTAATTTTTTCCTCACTTTCTAGTCCCTTTTTCACACTTCAAAATAAAGAAATCTTATAACAAAAAATTTTTAAAAATTAAATTTATTATTAAAAATTTAGAGTTTTGATTGTTCAAATCAAATTTTTTATGATTTAGACCTTATCACAGTAATATGCATCATGTGGTCCTCATAGCAGTGAACAGTAAATGAGACTCTTTTTCTTCAACTTTTGGTCATTTTTTCACACTTCAATTCATTTCTGCTTTTTTTTATTTTTATTTTAAATTATTCAGATTAATTTTTTTATGTCTTGAATTTATTTATCAAATTTTTCAATTGTTTGTATTTTAATAACATTTTAGTTAAATACCAAATTCAAATATTCAAACTTAATTTAAACAGTTCATATTGTATATAAAAAAAGATTGAGGGAAAAAGGATAGAAAAAGAAAGATGCATGATATGTCCTCGGAGAAGGTCTTATTCAAGCAAAAAGAAAACAGAAAGACACCTAGCATGTCTTTAATTACCCCTTATTTCCTTTTAAATACTTTATAAATTTTCAAAACTAATATGATATATAATATTATTAAGATAGATTTGAGTGTTTTCTGATAGAATTGAAAATAATTATCTTTAATTTTTTTTTTATCTACAAGTTTCTAATCTTACCAAATCAAATCTCATTTATTCAACTATACTACCATGAATAAATACTACTCTTCCAGTCCTAAATATAAAATTCATTTTTGTACTGAGTCTTATATTTAGAACTAGAAGTGTACTTTGTAATTTAGAGCACTCTATTATTGATGTCACACAACGTTGGCTCATTTTCATACGTCTAAGCAAGTTTTCAATTTGAGGCGAAAAAATAATTGATTTAATATATATTTTAAATTCATAAACAAATGTACTTCTTGATATTCAAATTTACATTCTCCTCCTTATAGAGATGAGGCCACTTACCATCTCAACTAACAATTTGTTGGTTGTGTGATATAAAATGTTGATCTTTGGATATATAATTTTTCATAGAATAATAAAAACAAGTATATAATAATTGGCATTACATTTTAATTTTGCAAAATGTACCCTTTTCTATGTTTTAAATAAATACCTTTTTCTAGTAAAATTAATGATATAATTGTCAATTCGATCAGAGCTAATGACTTTATGAGTTATTATATATATTATATCTAGTTCTTAATATAACATATAGTTTATACTTTAGTTCAATTTAAACTAGAAATCAAATCATATATCGAAAGAATTGGATTTCGAGACTTCATTTAATCTTTCCACCATCAACTTGCGTTACCTAATTTTGATTTATGAATTACTGTAAGTAATTTTTTTTCCTTCTTATGTACTCCTTCATTCTTTTAAATATGGTATATTTAACTACTTTATACAGATAAAAAAAATATTTTGTTATTTTAAAAAATTATTTTTGAAACATGATATATAAATAAGAAGGGCTAAATTTTGTTTATTTTTTAGGGTTAACTGTATCCAGCACCATAAAATATCTTTTTAATTGTATCTAGTATTCTAAGATATTTTGTAGTTCATTTAGTACCGTAAAGTTTTTTTTTTCATTTGCCTTCAATGACCCTTTTATGCTGTAATTTTGCCCTTAAAATATTAATTTTTCAAGGACAATTGTGCTGTTAAAGTTTTTTTTAGAGCAATTTTATCCTTACCCTAAAAGTATTTTTTAATATTTTTTAAGATACTACACGCATTTTAAAAAATATTTTAGAATGTTGAATGCACTATTAAATATTTTAAAATGATGAATACACCTAAAAAAAATTCTATAATATTAGATAAATCACAAAATACTTTAAAATACTGAGTACACAGTAGAAAGTACTTCATGCATCGGATAAACTTTAATTCTATTTTCTATTTGATAGATATCACTTGAGCTTTTCTTCGTTTGTAATTATTATCGCCACAGCCTACTAAACAACAAAATTTGATTCTCCATCACCAACTTGCGATTATCAATAATCAGTTAATTACGGTTTATGCATTATGTATGTAATTCCCCATAGAAGATTATGAATTATTGGATTCATTAATCAATAATCCGCCGTCAATTTCGTTAAAGGAATTAAGGTTCGGAATCTTTGGTTACCACATAGCTTGATCATTAGAAATAAATAACCCACCACGTATGTTTAGTGTTAATAATGCTTTGTTTAAACATGATATGTAAATTTTAAAAAAAGGGGTTAAAGGGGTTAAGGACCAATGATAATGCCAATAAAAAACTTAAAAAAATGATAGAATATCAGTAAAAGATCACTAAATTAAAGCAAGTTAAATCATATGCAAAAGACATGACATAAAACTACCTAATTGCTCTTAAAAAGTTCTAAAATAACATGAATTAATTGGAGTCAACAATAAATGAGTAGTCTGCATGCGTGATTTTAGAGAAATTAGATAAAAATAAAGATAAATATGTATAATTTTTAATTTTTAGTGCAGATTAGAGATCCTGAAGTTGGTATGAGTAATTTTAAACTGGGGAAATTAATCTTTTGATCCCAATAATTATTAATTTAACTATAACTCACTCTCTAAAGTTTAACTCGTTACAATTAATTTTATATAATTTTGATTCAGTTGCAGCTTATTTTTAAAACTTTAACTTGATACAATTCATTTCTTATAATTTTAATCATTTAAAATCTTAATTCCTCAGTTTCAAATAATATATAATTTTATTTTTAAAAAATATAGGGATTAAAATTTTAAATTGTTAAAACTATAAAAACTCTATTGAAATAAAGGTTTTAGAAAAATTGCCTTTTATTGTGATTGCACGAAAAGTGCAAGTATTATTTTGTAGGACTGTGATAGTGATCACTCTTTTGGAAATATCATTGATGACATTAGATTAATGTTTTGAAGAGATTGGCAAGTTATTATGCACCATACTAATAGAGAGAAGACTAGTCTAGCTAATTAATATGTTAGCTAAACTTTCTCACAAGTTAAATAAACTAAAATTTTCCCCCCACAGATGGGTGTGTATTGCTCTGTATTATTTTTCAAATGCAAAATTGAAGGACTACATTTATGATGATACATCATTATATATTTATATTTCTAATTTATTAATATATATTTTTTGTCAGAATTCAATTAGAGGGAAATAAAGATGTTGATCAAACAATTTTGGCTACCCACATATTCCATTAAAAAAACTTGTTTTGCTTTATTAATTAAATTAAATAACGAAATATTTATATTTTAAAATATTAAAAATCTCCTGTTAATACTTGCAATCATTTTAAAGTGAGTTGCACTGGGGAACTAATCAAGATAACAATAGAAGGAAACGTTTATTGTAGCATGAGGGTTTCGTTGTCTACTCAAACGGGAGGAAACCATCATTAAATGGATGGGTATCATATTAATAATTAATAATGCAACCTACCCATTTTAATTGCACCATCTGAATAATAAACCCAATCCATTTTAGCTTCACAGGTATTACGAGATTTCAGTAATAAAGCAGATAGATAGATTACCAACTAGTGCTTTCTTGATCAACCATCATCTCCCAGCTAGAAGGTGGAGAATAATAAAGAAAGTTAAGTTTTTTTGTTTCTTTTCTGTTGAGTTGTGAGTGCTGACCTGTAATTTTATTGAATTATAACTGAATTAAAATTTAAAGATTGAATTGTGCTGAATTAAAATTTAAAAACTGAATTTAATCGAGCAGATTGAAGGATTAATTTTTTTTAAATAGTATAAAGACGCACGGATACGTAGACATATAAATATAAATATTTCAAAATATATGTGTACGTACTAGGTTGAAAAGGCGTGGAATGTTGTGTGTATGTAGCTTACAATGGGGCCCCAAGGAACAGAAACACGAGGCAAGTTGCATATAAAATAATAATAACCATAATAATAATAATAATAAATAATAAGGGGAGGGAGGAGGAGGTCAAAGACGAAGAATCAGGCGCCGCTACCCGGTACCACTTTTTTGTTCTTTTCAAAAGTTCCTTTCAACGCAATCATTTTGTTGTTTAAAATATTTGAACATCAACATTCAATCTTTGACAAAGTCACATTTTGATCATCTTCGTTTTAAGATATTTATATTCAGAGCTTATAGGTTTCACAATTATCAAATAATATATCTTCTATTCTTAATGTAAAAATTAGCTGGTTAACTTGAATAATTAAAAAAAAACTAGTTAAATTAGTTATTTATAATAAACGCATGTGTTTGTGACTATATAATTCTAAAATAGAATAAACTTTAATTTCAATAAAATTATTTATGTGATGTTTATGTACCTTAATCTTCTTTTAATTTTGTAATTTATGTACTCTTTAAATCATGAAACCCACATTCTTCTCAATGAATTTTGAATACTTAATTCATCAAATTTTTTCACTTTGTGTTAAAAAAGGACTAATATTATCTTTGATCTCTCAAGCTTACTTTTATTTTGGTTCTAGTAACTCAAATTTCAAATTATAAGTTTTAGTCCAAGTTTTTAATGAATTATAGGAACCAATGTTTTAAATAAAAAAAATTTAAGAGATTAAACTAAACTGAGAGTAAATTTAAAATACCAAAAGTTGTATTAACCCGTAAATAAATAACTGACTAATAAATATTGATTCATTTGGTAAGAATGTGATCTATATTTTATGAAGGTCTATGTACAATCTTCTTTTAAGTAGTATTTATCCTCTGCCTTATAAACTGAACTAAAAAAAATTTTTCTCCCTCCTCGATACATATAAATAGGATGAGAGTGGAGTATGCTACTATCGTAGTGTGTAGGGTTGAAAGGATTCATTGTCCTTTCCAAATTGAGAGGCTGAACTGAATCAGAGTTAGTGAAATCCAGCTATATATATTTATGCTTTCCAGTTTCCGTGCTTCCGCAAAATGCGTTAATCGCTCATCAATATCTCTGCCCTTTTCCTCAATCCATTTTCAACATTTTCGGTCAGCTTTCTTATATATTTAATGCATTCTCATCAATCATACAATCACTCACTCCACTCCTTCCTGGCCCTTCTCGTCAATTTTTTATTTTCTTATTTTTGATGTAGGTTTCATAATTCATAATGAGTCCAATTTTTACTAATTAAACCAACCCTTGTGAGTTATTGATTTCATTTTTTTTAAATACAAGACACATGTTTTCTTAATTATACAATGTTTAAAAGTTATGAATAATGAATTTAGTTATATATTTTGTAGTTTATTATTCTTTTACTAGATTAGGTTTTGTTTCGCTGATTCATCCAAATTTATGTCGTACATTAAAAAATATGTCTAATTAGAAATTTTGAATTGAGTTTTAGTGTTTATAATGTATAGATACTGCAATTTTTTTTTTAACAAATTTTATTCCCTGAGTCCTTAATATAGAAATTAGGTAACTAATTTATAAAAAGTAAGAACATTAAAAAATATATTTTATTTGTAAAAAAAATATGAGTTGATTTTCATAAAATACCATTTGTAATCATATTTGTATCGAAACTACATTTTGATAAAACCCCCTTATCTTATGTACTAAAAAAAAGTCATAAATTTAAAAAATAAAGTGGATTGAATTTTTATAATTAGGATGAAAATAAATCTCATCACAATCTTTTATATTTATGATTGTAAGTAGTGTATTATTTATTAAAAAAATTGATATTATGAGGTCTAAATTAAAGAACAAGTCGTAATCAGTAATCCTATTCGAGGCTAAATCGTTTCTAATAAATATCTGATTTAATAAGCTCAGTGATAATAAGCACACTATAGGTTTCACCCTGTGAAAAAGTTTACCCCGATAAGATATTTTCGTGATTTGTATCTATCAGCATCATTCGATCTGCTGGCCCTTCCCATTTGACAAATTTAAGTGAACTTTTTTATTGTTATAAGTTTAATTATTAGCCTGTGGATCCCCCATACAGTATTATATGTTAATGATCTGGGTATGATATAAATTTTAGAAATTTTTTTATACTAAAAATTATTATTATAAAAAAATTTATATCAAATTAAAAAATCAAAAAATTTATAAATAATGCAACATATTTTATGTTCTTCTTATAATACCTAAAATTCGAATTTTCACCATTTGAGGACCAATTGTGATATGTATCATTTTTTCTATTTAGAGTTGGTGAAAGCAATTTCATAAAATGCATAAAAAATGTTGCTAATCTGGTTTTGTGCTCCTTCTAAACCTTAAATATAAATATTATCACTAAAAAATATATAAATTAAAGAGGCATTATGTCTTATGTAAAAAAATAATTTTTTTCCATTTTTATCTCTATTTATTAAAAATATTTTTGAAAACAAATATTAATTATACCTTAAAATTTACTATTTAATTCTTAATATGAGATCCAGCTAACTAATTAGGAGAGATTAAAAAATTACTATATTACTTTAAAATATTTATCTTTATCATTTTTCTTCAAATTAATTTATTTCAGTTATAAATTGATATACTACCATTGGTCCTTAATCTAAAAATTAATTTGACATTCAATTTGATCTCAAATATAAGATTCAAATCTACTTTGCCTCTCATACTTATTTATTTTTTTAAAGTAGTCCTTATAATAATTACACATGTTAAAGGTTTTATCATATGATCGGCAAAGATATTTTAGGAAAAAATAACAACTAATTATTTCAAATAAATTACTAAACTAATTTTTTTTAATTTACTTAAATTAATTAACCAAATTTTATATTAAAGGCAGAGCGTCATATAATTTAATAATATATATAAATATTTTAGAGAAATTATCTAATACTCCTCCGGTCTTTAATATAAGACTCAATTCTTGAGTTGGTTTTGGTCCTAAATATAAGACCCATTTCTCATATTTATTAATTTTCTCTAAATTACCCTTATGGATACTCCCTCAACTATAATCAAGTAGAAGAGGGAGATGGGGTATTAAGAAAGATGATTATAGTGTCTTAGGAAAAATGTGTCAATTTTTTTATAATTAACTAACTTACCTAATTTTTTTAATCTAATTAAATTAGTTAAATAGGTCTTATATTAAGGATCAGAGGAGTATATATTATAATTAAAATGAGGAGATACTATGGTTGGGTGTGAAAGGGGCGAGAGTGCGCGGTGTAGAGGGAGAGAGCCAAAAAACTGCGTCTCTTTTCGAGAAAGGTGGGAGCCGCAAGCAGCATCCTCAAAAGCTAAATTCATTCGTTCCTTCGTTCTTCCCAAAAAACGAAAAGCCTAATCAAATTAAAATACTACTATATTATTGTATTACACACACACACTCTCTCTCTCCCCTGTCTGTTTTTTAATTTGCACTTTTTTCAAGTAAATTTGATTATATGTCCAAAATTTTAAAATACTTTTTATTTTTCCTTCTTATTAATTATATGATTCTGCATTAATTACACCTCCATGTCCTTCCTATTACTTTTAGTACCCTTTCTTTAATAAAAATAAATATGAAAAAATTATCAATTTAATATATTTTTTTAATTTGAAGCTTAAGTTATGAGTGACTTATAAATAGAAATAAAATACTATTTAAGAAAAAAAGTATATTTTTTATATATATTTATTACTTTTAAATTAATGTTAGGAAATTTTTAATTTACATATTTTGATTATTAGGATCCTATAAAAAAAAAAGCCAATTGAATATATAGTACCCGACATTTAAATATCCAACAATATCTTAAACAGGTTGTTTTAAATCTCAAAGTGGAAGAAAAAAGAAAAAAATGAAATTAAAATGAAGCAAAACTTACATTGTATATACTAAAATATACAATGAAAGAAACAGTCTTTAAAAATAACATTAAACTTATAATAAGACTGATCACGAATAAGAGCCAGGAACTTCTTGCTAAGTAATAGTGTAATGTTTATCAAGCCAACAAGAAGTTGAGGGAATCTCTCGTCTATACATACAATAGATACCCAGTAATAATTTTGCAAAAGACTTTATGGTGGACTGTCTTATCCAGAATAAAAATATTAATTTGTTTTTAAATATAAAACATATTTTATAATATAAATTATAATTTTTATTTTAGAATGAAAATGACGTAAATACTTGGAAAGAAATATCTACTCTGGTCATAAAAATTTAAATATTATTTTGACCATAGCCAAGAAAGGCAGAAAAAAAATCCAAAGAGAGCATGCATGTCATATAACCCCTCCTGCCCTCTTCACCAATCCCCAGAAAGGTCTCTCCCTCGTTTTTCAAGAACTCACTTGTGGGTCCCCATGCTATTCCGCCCTTCCCACGCCTATGATGTTGCCCTCACTTTCATATCTTGCTAATATTTTTTCTTTTTTGCAAAAAATAGCAAGGCATCAAAATTTTACATTTAATAAATATTTTACAGAAACTAAAATAAATATGTGATTTTTATCACTTTGAATCAAATTATAGTTCAATTCCTAAAATTTAATCCAAACCTGATTAATACCCCATGTAAGGACTTATGATAAGGATCAATCATTTCTTTTGAAAAAAAATGCCTTCTAATGAGCACCACAATCACATTGATTATTCTTCAAGTTAATAATTTGGTGAGATCATATTCAAAATAAATTAGGCAAAAAAATTTTTTGGTTCATACAGTCTAAACTTGATTGTGGCTTAGTTTCTAAACTATACCTGATATAACTTACTCCATATGGTTTTAATTTCATTATAATTTAGTTTCTGAATTTTGACTTATCACAACTTATTCTTCCATAATTTTAATCATAATTAATATTTTTAATGACTTGTTTGTTTACTCATCCAAAAAGCATGCGTGATATATGTGTAAAGATAATTTTTATTATTTAAATGTGCAAATTTTGTGA
Source organism: Neltuma alba (assembly GCF_004799145.2). Classification (NCBI taxonomy): domain Eukaryota; kingdom Viridiplantae; phylum Streptophyta; class Magnoliopsida; order Fabales; family Fabaceae; genus Neltuma; species Neltuma alba. Next base: position 19,153 of record NW_021631976.1, read on the forward strand.
AAAGCAGTTTCATTTTTGCAATCATTGGTTTTTTCCGCTTGGCATTGCTGCTTGATTATGCTTAATTCATGGTCAAAAAAAGATTATGCTCAATTAAAGCGATAAAGCAAGGCTGATTATTGCCCTTTCAAAGGCTGCATAAGTCTCGTTTTATGAGATTCCCAAATGATTCCTATCAAATTAGGAGAAGACATAAGGGCTATCACGTCAATAGCATGGGGATGGACACATTTTTCTATTTTAAAGTTCTTTTTGGGACATGCTGATTTACTAAAATTCATAAAATCTAAATTAAATATAATTAATATATGTATGTATTTATATATGTGCTCACACAGATTCAATTGACTGTTTGTATTAGTGTATTAAATCATGTGGACTTTTATTAGGTAAAAAATGAATGAATTTCAATGTTTAAAATAGTAGACATTGTTTCTAAATTTACCATTCACAATGCATATGGGTAATGCAATTTGTATTGTTTTTTTAAAACCTCTGTTAATTATATATTGACTATTTTTATTTTTATCTCTTCATCCTACTTTTTTAATTTTTGAATTTGACTTATGATTTTTTTATGTGAACTTTTGTTCAATCAAGATATGGGTCAATAGATGGCCAAAAAAAAACAGTGTTCAATAAAAAGTTACCATTGAAAAACCCCTTCCTGTGTAAGAAATCCTGTTTAAACATTTTCTAGATCTCATGTATTACACAAAAACAAATCTAGTTTTGAGATGGACATTGAATTTAATTATAATTTTAAAATGCTTAAGCCAAAATATTATAATCCTATTAAATTCCTTTGAATGAATGATCCTATTAAATTCCTTGAATAATTTCATTAATTTAATGGAGTATAATAATCTTGAAATCGCTCTTTTATTAATATATCAATACGGTATGAGTCTTATAATTTAGCACTTTTGCTATCTAAATTGTTGAGTTCACAAAATTTTGCAGAGAAAATTATAAATAATATGATATATATTAACCAGATATAATACGTATTTCGTAAGTTATAAATACACGAACCTACAATATACTCTTTCTGGCTCTTATTGTAGAGCATATTTTAGAATAACTTTATGATCTTGAGACCTCTTTTAAGCATAGTCATTGACGCTGCCTGAGAAAACTTGCCGTTTATAATATTTGACTTGGCAACATTATACGTGTTTGGGGCAAAAAACTGAGAGAGAGAGATTTATTAATCACTCTTCTGGTCCCTTTTTATAAGAAATATCTCTCTCATAGTAGTGTTCATAAACGTAAGAAACAAAACCTCATCGTTTAAAATTTTAAACTTTTTTTTTTTTTTACTTTTATCCCATTAAATAAATGTATGTGACTTGTTCTCTCTTTGCAATAAATTTTTACTAATTATTTCTCATATATTATCTTCAAAAACAAGAAAAATATGAATATATCTTATACAATTATTGTTTTTTTACTAAATTTTCGAACATTTTGAATATCATAATTTTGATAATTATTTTTTGTAATAAAGTACGGAGGGGGTACTCATACTTTTTAATTTTAGTCCTATTACTATCTCTGGTTCTAATTATAAGAGCTAATTGACTAATTTGAAGAGATCAAAGAAGTAAGTTGAGTTAATTATTTGTTCTAAATAGTTATTGTCTATCCTAAAATATCCTTACTAATCAAATATATTGGTTATAACTACTATTGTTAGAAGGACTGCTTTGAAAAAAAAAGTATAAATATGAGAAACAAAGTGGATTGAAATCTTATATTTAAAACTAAAATAAAAATCAAATAAAATTTTATATTAAATACAAGAGGGAGTATAAATTACCAAGAGCAGAATTTAATTCCGATTTAGTGCTTTTATATGATTTATTATTGAATGCCGTGTTTTCTGTCTCCTTTCCTCATTCATTCATGTTCTTTAATAGTGGCAAAATTGAAAAAAAATATTTAGTTTTAATATAGATTTAATGAGTTAATTTTTTTTTAACTTCCAATAAGATGATTGAAAAGTGATTGATAATAACAATCACTTTATCAAAATATGGGGAGAATAAAAAGTGCGTAATGTGAACTCCAAAGAAGGCTAAACATTTTTCAAAATTATTACTTTGATGCTTACTTTTTATTTTTTCCAAAACAAAAATTTCAAAGTTTCAAATAATCGCCGCCAAACCAAACACACTTTTTATGTAATATAGACAAGCTTCGGTGAGTGCACTGATTCTTTATGTCTCGAAGTCGAAACCCTTCACAGTCGCGGACGCCCATCACCTAAACATGGGGCCCACAAGCTTTGTTTGCTTCTCGCGCGTGTCGTTCACTCTCTTCTCAAGAGCGTGCTCGACCTCGAAATAACGTGCCATTTACTGTTTTGCATTTCCGCCGTTCTACTCCTCTCAAAGAATTAAGACAAATATACCTAATATTATTTATTTCTATTTAATTCCATTATTATTATCACCTACTTTCTCACATGACCACTCCTTCAGTATATTTATATATGGCCAAAGTAATGTACGTCACAAATAATTTTAAATAAATTTTTATAAGTAGAAAAATTCATATTAAAAATTGTGAATTTTTCCCCCCAATGAAAATAATTCAGATACCCATCATATTCATAGAGTCCAACACGCAATTTATGATTAAGTAAAATTCAGTTAAATTTTATAGAGAATGCTTTATTATTACTAAATTTATTTAATTTTCACAACATTATATCTGTTTTGGCATTGGATCACATTAAGTTTGGCTTGGTGAAAAGGCCCTTGTATTATCAATTATGATAGATTAAAATATACCCTATTTTTCAGTATTATTTCAATGACAAAAGTTTCTGCTTTTTTTTGGATTAAACTACAAATTTAATTTGAAAATTTTTATGCCAAAAGTGTTTTTTGGCACAAATTGTTCAATAAGTCTAAAATGGTACCATTAAAAAAATGTTTGGAATAAATTTGTATCTTAAAATACTTCTAAGTGCCTAATATTTCCAAGTGAAAATTTTGACACAAATTGCATCTTAATCCTACTTTTTTTTTTAACAAAAGTTTCTCATTATATATATTATTTATTAATGGAAAAATTTGCAGTATTAAAATTGTTTTTTCAAATTGTGTTTATTCAGCATAAATTCTTCCGAGGTACAAGTGACTTGGGGTACGCAATCAGTAAGTAACTCAATTTCTATGGATAACTAAAATTTATATAAAAAAATAAGATTAACTTAAATAAATCATTTCAAACATTTAATTTAATTTACTTTTTTATAAGTACTAATCAGCCCCTGGAATTAAGTACTATTAACTATTCAATAAAACCAAAAAGGAAAAGCATATAGCCATATATAGTTATATTTATATAAAAAATAAGATTACATTATTTGCATTAATTAACAAACATAACTGCCTTAGCTAAGCCATGTCCATGCCTTGACAAACTTCCCACGAAAAAGCACACAAACAAAATTAACCCAACAAGAATTTAAAAGAAAAACAAAAAAAACCAGAGAGATAGAGAGAAATATCTCATCATCATCTTCTTCATATTTTCTCACTCTCACAGGCTCACTTTCTCAGTGATCAAGCGCATTAGGTCCAGTACAGTAATTCAATATATGGTTCCATACCCACTGAACCAAGAACCGCCGTCTGATCCATTCATGTTATACGTGGCACCATCCTGTGCATCCATTACCTGTCCCGTGTACGACCCTCCACCTCCGGTACCGTATATCCCCTCACACAGATCGGCGATCTCCACAGGGAAACTCGGGTCCTGACCGGCGTACCAGGCGTTCGCCAACGGGTTGGTCGCCAGCTCCGCCATTTCGTGTGCTATCACACTTATCATTCCGTCGACTCCGACATCGCCATTCGGAGATTTGAACGGCTTCCGGTTGGGGATGAACGCCGGAACGGCGAATGGGTAAGCGCACTGACCTGGACAGAGCTTGGCGGAGTTTCCGACCCAAGCGTAGGGAAGCGTGTAGCCGACGAGAGACGGGAAGGTGAAATAGTGGAACCCACAGACTGATGTGCAGAAATCTTGAACGTACACGTCCTCGGACGTGAGCAAGAGGTAGAGGCCGCTTCTGGGGTTAATGGGTAAGGGTTTGGTTCTCGCGGTTATGGCGGATTTGATCACTGACTGGATTGAAAGGCGCGTGAGGGACTTCCCGTGGGAGTAGAACCGGTCGTTCTTCTCCTCGCCGAGCCGGACAGATTTCGAAATGTTAGAGCCGGTTTGGTCGGTGTAGAGCTGTACGGTCCGCCACCATCCAGCGATGGAGGGGCTCTTGGAACGTGCGGCAGAGATTGAGTTAATAAACTCACGGATGATCTTCTTCTGGTTTCTCTCCCACCGGCCGTACCAGATGGTGTGGACAGTGATGTTGGAGGTGAGAACTGGTCCCATGTGGTACTTAAGCTTGACGAACTCCGATGAGCCTTCGTACTTCTTGGAGTCGCCGTAGGTGTAGTCGGAGAGGTTGAATCTGTTGTTGCGGGGGGGATTCCAGGGCCTCCATCCGGCAACGAGGGTAGTGGTGGTGGTGAGGGAGAGAAGGAGGATAAGGGAGAGAATCGCCGCGGACGGTGGCGCCGGAAGGCGAGGGAGGATAGAGGATTGGCACATTTTGGGTTTGGAAGGAGAAGGGTGTGGGGTTGAGAAGAGCCGAGTGAGCTCCCGACTATGGCGAAGTAAAAGGGACCAGGATATCCTCTTTTATATTCAACACAAAACCCTTCGCCTGTTCCAATTTTTTGAAATTTTAAAAAGCACGCACCGGCCAGTCGTGCTCAAAACATAACATCAAAAACCTTTATTTTTTTAAATTTTTTTTACTCTAAATAATTGACTTAATTGCAATCAAGTTCTATAAAACTATTAGAGTATCGGACTCCACTTAATAAAATAAGATGAAACAGCGGTATGCAAATTTTTTTAATTAGTATTTATGTATGTATGTAAATATTGTAATTGTTGTTAGAGAAAATTATAATAAAATTTTAAGAAGAGAATACGATTACGAAAAAGTCTCATGACAACAAATAAACAACATGTCATGTATCTTAGCTTCTTCTAAATTAAAAGGAAAAAAAGACGAGTAGGCTTTATACTAAATAACCGTCTAAAATTTTTTATCTTAACATTAGTTCTATTTTTATTTTCATAATTTTTATCTAATTATTTTCAAATTTTATGTATTTTTCATTATTATGTTATTTTATAAAAAATATACATGAGTAGTAACAATATTTTTGAATGTTTGTGTATTATTACTATCTCTAATTTTTAATAGATAATAAAAAAAATTAGTTAAATTAATTATTTATAATTTTGTCTTTTATAAAATATAGCTATCAATTATGTGTATTCAGATTACTTCTTTATAAAAATTTATTAATACGTGCAATCACTATAAAAATTACTTAAAGGTAAAATAGATGAATATTGAAAATAAAATAAATAAGGTTCTAATATTTAAAACCAGATTAAATATTCAATTAATCTTTATATTAAAAATCAGAAATAGTAATATTTTTGTTTTCAATTTTTGTGAATAACCCCTTATAATAGTCGTTTTGTAATACAAATGACATAAAAATAACACAGAATTATTACTAACAAAATGGATAGTTTTAAATTATAATTTTTATGAATTTAATACCATCTCTATTATTTAATATAAAAAATAATTAACTAATTTAAATAAATTTAAAAATTATTTAAATTAATTAATTATAATAAATATCAACTTGATTTTTCTAAACCATTATTTTTTTTTATCACGACTATAATTAGATAAAAACCCATTAATATACACAATCAAGATGAATATTTTGGAGAATGCATTATAAATTTAAGAGACAAACTTGATTGAGATTTTATATTTAAAATATAATCCTAACCTTGATTAATTTTTATATTAAACACTGAAAGTAGTACTGTCTCTGATTTTAACTATAAGACCAATTTTATAATACAGTTTACATTATAAAATGAGTCTTATATTTATGGCTAGAGGAGTATTATGTTTCATATAAGAATTTTATTTAAAAAAGATAATTTTTACATCAAGCTTTAAAATGTGGCTTAGTTTCATAGTCTATGCATGTGGCATTTCAAGCTATACTAGCTCTTGTTCTTAATATAAGAGCAAGTTGACTAATTTGAATAAATTAAAGAAGTTTGTTAAATTTGTTATTTGTAATAGATAAGTGTTATATTTTTTCATAATACCTTTGCTAATCATGTGTTTTAGTTAAAACTATCATTTGATTAAACATTTAACACATGTAACTACTACAATGACTACTTTGAAAACATGGATAAAAATGGAGGAACAAAATGAATTGAGGTCTTGAATTTTGGATAAAATTGAATAATAAACTAACTTTTATATTAAGAATAAAAAATACATTTCAAATTTTATGAACTAAAATCAAAGTGAGGTCAAATTTTAATAATTAAAAGTTGTGTTAACTTGATATTAAATATTATCTCTGGTATTAAATATAAGATCTATTTTGTAGTACAAATTACACTATAAAGTAGAGTTTATATTAAAAATTAGAGGTAGTATTAACATATAATAACTGATATTTTCAAAATTATTCTTAATTAAATAAGTGCACATTCTAATTCAATAGTTTGGCTACATAAAAAAAGTTTTTCCTTCAAGTATTAAGATAAAAAATAAAGTGTAAAAGCAGCCTATGTCTTTGGAATGATGGTTCATGAGCACTTCATTTTTATTCATAACAATCTTTACTTTTTCTTTCAAAAGCAAAAAGAAATGTTGCAAACATCATTTTGTACAGTAAATAATTTCATAATCACTAGTATAAAAAATCCTAAGTAAACAAATCAGTGACATGTTAAGACTAGTTATATATTCAAAATACTGTACAATGAGCGTAAATTGGTAAGAAATGTTAGTATATAAAACATAAAGCTTATATAATTAGTTATGAAATGGGTTAATACTATTTTGAGTCCATCAAATTTAATTTCATTTTGTTTCTAATCCCTAAAATTTGAAATTTGTGACTTTACTCCTAACATTTGATTTCATTTTTATCTGTCTAAAGATTTTTTATCCTTAAAATAGTGTCTTGGGATCTTGAAACAAGATTTTATGGACAAAAACCGTTGACTTCAAATTGCAAGATTTAAAATCAAAATGATATCAAATTTTAGAGACTAAAAATATTATTAATATTTCTCATATTTATAGAATGTGACTTATTGTAGATTTAGTGGAAAATGGGGTTCATGAATATAATTTCAATCAACTGATCCCAAATTCATAATTTTTTTGAACAAAAAACCTAATTCGTACTTAGATACAATGATGTCATAAAATATATAAACCCATCAGAATTTTGACGCCATATTAAAAAAATCATTTTATTTCAAAAAATTATACAAAATTAAGATTTTTTCTGGGCTTGAAAAATAAAATTACCATACGAAAATTGCATAATTTATTACCAGTTATAGAATATATTTTTATTAAAACAATTAATTTTTATAATTTATTATAAAACGAAATTCCATAAGACATATTCATAATTAAGAATAATTCGATTTAAGTTTTTTATCCAATATTCCATATTGTTTAAGAATCTTTTCATTTTTATTAGGAAATTGGTAGTTATATTAAGGAAATAATTTTTATACATGATTAAATTATATATATACACATTTATTAGAAATAATTTTTATTTTGATTGAAAGTTCATACTTCATAGCATTTCAGTTAATTTAAAAATTTAAATTTTATTTGGATTATTTTTATTATGAATATATATTAGGGTTGATGTGCAAATTTACTCTAAAAGTTTCAGCTCAAAAAAAAACTCTAAAAGTTTAAAATCCTAACAATATTAATAAAAACTAACGCTTGATCATTAATATTTTTAATGTTAAGAATAAGATTAATAACGATTTCTGTTATGAATAAAAAAGAAATAGAGAAGAATCATACAAAGGAAGAAAGGATTGATAAAGAGAGTCTTTGTCATTCCATTCAAGAGTACATAATACATTATACATGGCCTCTATTTATAGGCACAGTTTTACATCTTTGATAGAATCTACAGGTTACATGATAATATGAGATAATTGTAGGATATAGAGATAATGAGAGATATTAGAGATTATAGGAGATAAAGGGAGATATATGGACATCCACAAAGATATTATTATATTCATAACACTCCCTCTTGGATGTCCAATATATATGAATGTGCCTCGTTAAAAAACTTCAACTAGGAAAAACCCTATGGGATAAAAACCTAGCGAAAGAAAAAGAGTACATCATTCATTGATATGCTATGCAATGCTGCCTCATTAAAAACCTTGCTAGGAAAACCCAGTGGGACAAAACCATAGACAGGGAAAAAAGAGTACAGCGTGTATCAACTCCCCCTCTTGACAACATCAGTTGACATCTTGGAGCCTGCAAAGTCTAATATAACGAACAACCTTTCCAAATATTATAATTAGATAAAAACGTCAAATATGAATTTCATAATCTTCTAAACATTATGAGGCGAATAGTCCTTTTATAGTTTACCCACATGTGGATCATGCTGTGATATCTTAACATGAGAATCAAACAAAAATACTTTATTTACATAGCCAGTAAAATTAGTTGTGGGTACTTTTAGATATCCACGGTATCCTTTAAATGAAAAATATTCTTAATTTCACTCCATCGTCTTTATATTAGCGACAAACTATATCATGCTAACTAGCAATTGATATATTGAGTTATGTGTGGCTAGATAGATACATATGTGCTCTAGTGACACTAAAGCATGGTACTTTTGGACCAAGTATTTGTTCATTACCTTCTAGAGGTCTAAATCGATCTTTAATCCATATCTAAAGATCTTGCAACTACCGAAACACATAATGGATGTTACTTATCCGCATAATGGATGTGATTTATCCATATGTATTCTTTTTAAAGCTTTTATTTCAAACTTTTTCTTTAAGTAATTTGCAGTTTTTGAAAACTCATCAGGAGTTGTGATACTATCATTATAAATAGTATCGATAACAGACTCATTTTGAATCTTTTCATAAACAGACAAGTTGGAATAAGTTTACAACATTCCTTCAGTTGATATTAACCACATGTGTCTTATATAGAGACTTACTTCAATGATGTTCTTGAGAACATAATTGTATGCTTCTAGAAACTTAAATCCTTCAAGAATTTTCATACATTATGATCCATATCTATTCATGTATTGGATCGTTTATATTTATACAAGAATTTGAATCCTGTTAGGATTATAGTTTTGATGATAACAAAGTCAGAATATCAAGGTTAAGTATTTTGATCGATCAACTGATCGATCAATCGTTTATCGCTAAGGTTTCAGATAAATGATCAAGTGTAAATCAGGTCTATAGTAGGCTTTTGGATCGAAGAACTATTCGATGAACAATTAATCGATAAAGTGATCGATTATCGCTAACGTAAAAATCACATAAGAGTATGGTTAATTATCGATAAACTGATCGATAATATCAGGTAAACAATCGAGTTACTGATAAGAGAACCAAATATGAAGTGTACTTATCGATCAAGTTATCGATAAATCAGTCATCAATAACGACTTCGATAAAAGGTAACACAATCTACTTGTTCTGCACATTAATTCTATTACCAATTTATCGATCATATTTCCGATCATTTGTTTATCGATTACGTGTTCGAACTTTATGCTCTAACTCTCTGAATGCAGGTGATCAAATTCACTGATGGATCGATAACCTTATTGATCATAAAATTATCGATCACATGATCGATAATCAATGTCTTTATCTACTCTTATTCAGTTTTTCCTCAACTAAATTATCGATAACATTATCGATAAATTTAACTTGTTTGCTTAAATAAGTTTTCACATAACATGATCGATAAAGAGACTAAGGATTGATTTATTCGCATTAAGTTATGGTGAACTATTTTTCGATCAAGTAATCGATCACTGGTTTTTCGATAATATGATCGATCATTCAATTTCTTAGAACTCATGTTTTCACAAAACGTGATCGATAATCTTTTCCTTTATCTTACAGGATTAAACTTCTTTCTTCTCTTTATCGATCACTTGTTCGAATGATCATTAATCGATCATCTGTTCGATCATTTCAGATAGCTGTGTCCTTCATTGAATATATACATAACCATGTTTTATCGATAACATTATCCATCATACATTTATCGATAAGATGTTCGATCATCAATGACTGAAGCTTCATTTCAATAACATTTGAATTATCGATAATCTGTTCGATCAAACATGTGTTCGATCACTTGTTCGATCATGGAACGATTTCCTCTTTCTATGATAATTCTTAGAGTCAATGATCCAACACTTGATCGATAATATTGGTGATCTAATTCGAAAAGTCTTCATTCTGTTTATCGATAACTTGATCTATCATCAAGTAATCGATCATCTTTTCGATCAAACTAAACCAGAATGACTTTCTGTTCTTCTTACTGATAAATGGTTTCGTCACAAATCTTTGAATGATAAATTTGTTTTCTTTCTGTGTTTAAGATTAAAGCACTCACCACAAAACTCTCATTTGTTCAAAGCTTAAAATATGCAGATCAATGAAAACGAGTGCAACGGCTCTTCAACGGGATTACGTAGACTGCGACCTACAGTGTCAGAAGCTCAGACGCATTAATGGCGGAGCCATTGAAACCAGCGAAACACGCAAACGAAGTCACAACGGCTAGAAGCTCTTCCGTCTAACGGCTACTTAACGATATCAACTATAAAAGGCGCGAAGAAGCATTAATGAAGTGATTGAATACCGGAACTACCACCTGCGATTATTTAGTCACGCATTCAATACTCTGTTTTCACGTTACTACCGAGCATCAGTGTTTATCATTAAATTCACTCTGTAAGAGAGCCAATTACTACTCTTATTAAAACTTGAGTGACACTCAAGAGTGTGGACTCTTGAGAGGGGTTGTATCCTTACGGGAGTAAGGGGGAGTGATTGAGCGATTCAATTACTATACCGAGGCACCAAGAGCCCTGTCGATCTTGGAAGATAGTGAAATACCCAGAGGTGTTCTGGGGACTGGAAGTAGGTCACGTGGTTTAGACCGAACCAGTATAAATCTTGTGTCTCCTCTCTGCGGTTAAAATTCTCCATACTCTGACTCTTTGTTTTTATTCAATACTTACACGCTTTTGATTATAATTTTTTGTAACTCACCCAATTCACCCCCCTCTTGGGTGAGATTGTTTCTAACAAATCCTTTTGGGATTCACATATAATTTCACTACATAGTGGGTCACTGTATTTTTAGACGCATATGAGATTTTATCAAACTGCCAAATTGATAATATACATAAAAATTTTAATTCACCATAAGATTCTTTTTCTCTTTTCTTGTACAAATACCCCTTACACTTCAGGTGTTTGGGTTAGAGATACACAAATCTCCTGTTATAATGTTGCGTCTTTTCTTTTCTGTTGGCCAATCATTTTTCTATCTATATCTCATAACAGATTTATATATAAGATCCTCACTTGATCATGTGATATCATCAATCAAATTATTGTCGACAATTTTATTCCTTTGTCGGTCCCATTTTCTTTTATGACATAATATATCGAGATCTCTTTATTGCTTTCAGACACTTGAACCTCTTCAAGGGTCAAAGAGTTATGTCTTAATCTCTTTTGCAATTCATGCCTCCTTAGTCTGATCATCATTATCATTTGCTCCTTTTTCTTTTCTTTTGGAACCGATCATAATATCATGCTTTTAGCATGTCTTCAAGAATATGAGCATTTTTAGCCGGAATATAAGAATTAAAAATTCTCATTTGGGTCAGTAATTGCATCTGGCAGACATTAGTAATGTTTTACAAATGCAATACTTCATAAACTTCTAGTTCATACTACTATATTTGAGGATCTACATTTGATAGTGAAAGTACATTCTATGTGTTCTCTTTTCCAGCTATATATTTTCTCCCCCTCATATTGGGAATATGCAATGTAGGTCTCCCAAATCCATAAATCTCTTTTAGAAACATTATTTTGTTTCATTTAGAGACAAACAAGAATAAGGAGGTTCTTATCCAACATTGATCCCAACTTACTTTTAATATCCACCTATGTCTATTATTACGATGGAATAATAAATATTGCATATTCTAAGATGAAAAATGTCTAACTCCTGACCAAAAGCCAAATATAATGGGAGAATTTACAATACATTGTTGGCTTGATGCATTTATGTGCAAAAATATATAAAATCAATCATCCCAACACTCAAGTAGGAATTATGTTCTCATAAACTCTGATTTAGCTACTTATGGAGGCTTTTACTAAGTATATAATTATCAGCAACGTGAGGAACAATCACTAGCAATCTCAACAAGAATCGTATTGATTTCATAATCAAAAACTTATGTACTTAATGTAATTATCTGAACATATTTGCAAACTTCAGGTTGCAAGTTGATCATAAACACCTGTGACCATTTTATAGATGCATCTTTCACTTATAGAGTATTACTTTGGTCTACATGGTGTCTAAATGGGCCCATATATAAATCTGATACATTATAAATCTGTACGGATCCGATTTTGAGCATAGCTAGTGATGTTCTCTATGAGAACAAACAACACATAAAAATTCTTGAATCACATATCATTTTAAAGAATCTTCTGGTTCTTTAATAAATGACAATGCACATTTTTTTATAATATTTTGCATCATTATGATCCGGGATGATCTGACCGGTCATGCCAAACTATGAATGCATAAACTTCTGGTTTATTGTAAAATCATTCTCAATTATTGGTAAACTTCTTGTTACCATGTTATGTTATTTATTTTTCTCCTTAATATTCCATAAAGAATATGTTATCAATTATAGATTTTATCTTCAGGATAATAAATAATGATATAGCTCTTCTAGAGCATTAGTTTTTATCTTTTACCCAAATGGTAGAAACCTGTGCACTCATGGAAGGTTGAGCTCTACTGGCTCTTCTGGAGCTTTTTTCAAAAGGAACATGAGATATAAGGAATGAAATTAATATTAATAATAACAAATTCCACCTAACATGATTCACACTTGTATTTCAACAATCTCCCCCTCAAGTGTGAATCATATAAATATATTTTTCTTATTTCTGTATTTCAAATACAGTGAATAATATATAGTAAGCTAATAACATATCTTTAACTTGGAAATCCAAATGCTTCCTGATTCATATATAATAATAGATTTAAATCCAATTGAGCTATCACCTTAAGACCCTATAATAAGTAAATATTCTCATATAAATGTTTGTGGGTTATAATTTTTCATTATCAATTCCTTTTCTGCCCACAAAAAAAAGGGGGGGACTACATTAGTTATTCAAGAACTATATCGATGTTGTTACTAGTTCTTCAGGAACTATATCAACATTTTGTTATTAGTTCTTCTGAAACTATATCAATATTTTGTTATTAGTCCTTCTGGAACTATATCAATTTTTTGATTACATATAGTTCTTCAAAAAAAAAAATGCTCTATATAGTTCTTCAGGAACTAAAATATATTATTATATCACTATATGGTATATTTCACTTTTGTTATACTTTTTTTTTTCAAAATATGAAGTTTTTTTTTGAACAAAATATATATTTTCTCGATATTTCGTTATTCAAAAACTTTATTTCTTTGTATATATTATGTAATGCTTCAAAACTTATTCATAAATTTATAAATTTAACAAAAAAAATATATAAGGACAAAAATCAAACTGTATAGTTAGGAAGATTTAAACCATAAGCCTTCAGGACTATTTATAAGTTATTAATCTTCAAGACTCTATATTGAAAATTATATATATTTTTAAAGATCATTTGTGTCACTTAATATTTAAACCATGAGCCTTCAGGGCTTTAAAAACATCATAAGTTATTATTTTCATGTTATTCAATAACATAAATGTAATGGCTGCTGGCCATTTACTAATAAGAAAATTATAATATTAATAAATGTCAAATTGAATGTCAAAAATATATGAGAACAAGATAAAAATAGAACTTGAATTTCAAATTAATTAAATGTAACATGAAATAAAAAGAACAAATAAACTCTTTTATCAATACATCCTTCACTATATAGTCATTAGTTTTCTGGGCTACATTATTTATAATTCTAATTATCATAATTTTTTTTTATAAACAAACCATATAATGATCCTTCTCATAATTAAAACTGGCTTCATGCCATTTAATAAAGAAAATAAAGATACATGGCATCTAGCTATTTAGTTTCAAAATAAACAAAAAAAATTAAAGATATATGGTTGCTGACCATAAGATAAAACTTTGATGTTATATGGCTTCAGGCCAATTAATAAAATAACAAAATTAAATATTTATGACTTCTAGTTATAAGATAGAAAATCAAAATTATATGAATGTGAACTATTTAATAAGATAAAAGAAAATTTAAATATATATAAATGGCTTCTGGCTATAAAATAGAAAATTCAACATGACATATATAAATAAAGAGAAATTAAATATATATGGCTTCTGGTTATAAAATAGAAAATACAAATTATATCACTTGTAGCCTTTTAATGAGATAAAAAAAAATTCAAATATCTATGGCTTATGGCCGTAAGATAAAAAATCAAATTTATATGGCAACTAGCCATTTGATAAGATAAAACAATTTGTCCATCGCCATCGGATTGCACTTGCAGGCAACTTTGAAAACATATTTTGTGGCGGGCAAATTTTGTAACATAATTAATACAAATCAGAAATACTTAAAAAGTGGAAATGTACAACGTATTGGTATCGTAGCAGTATCACCTTTTTATTAAAAGTAGGAAGCAGGAACGTGTGGACAGAAGATTGCAGATTAAGATTAAGATTAAGATTAAGATTAAGATTAATTAATAATCTTGCCTTAATCAGGAAAAAAATAGGAATAATTTTATTTAAATTGATGATTTTCAGATTTTATGATTTGCGGTGAAAGGGAGCATTGATTTGCGGGTAATGGAGGACAGTTAGACTGATTCCAAAAGGGGAGGTGGGAGAGAGAGGGAGTGGGACCCACTGAGTCAGAGAGAGAGCGCGAGGGGGCATCCTTCCTTCTCATCATCATTATAATCATCATCATGTTGCTTGTCAGCTTGTCTCTCCCTCACTCCCTGCCTCATCCTCGATTTTGCTGCCATCATTCCCCGCCAAAAACATCCCACAGGGGCACTCTCGTCATTTCATTAGTTTTAATCAGTGAGTGAACAATAATTTGAAAATAGATTTGTAGCTAACTTTTCAATCATAATTTATAGAATACGAAGTAAGTATATAAAATTTTTTTTATCTTTATTTGTGTAAAATGTGTTTATAAGTGCTTTTAAACTTTATCTCAGATAGACAGATGATATCTCAATTTATTTTGTTTGTAAATTTATACTACATCCTATTCTAATTATAAGATCTTATTTGTACACTACAAACAAGGTTTTATAATTAGGACTGGAAGTAGTAATTTTCTTCTTAAAGTCATTTCTATGGTGATTTTCTGTATTAAGGGGCTTTCATGAAAAGATAGTTTTAATAATAATCAACGTAACTAATTTTTTAAAATTAATTATCTAGTTTTTATCTTAAGAATTAGATATAGTATGTCGTATTATCGACTACACTCATTAGCAGCTTGCCATTTTTGTGATTGAACTAGAGTAATTTTTAGAAAACCAAACATGTTTTAGACCTGATGAAGAAAAGGTTAGAAAATTCAAAACATACATAATAAGTGATCCTCTCAATAAGCCTAATGTATTCTCAAATCATTTGTGGTTATATGATACTCCTCCGGTCCTAATTATAAGACCCAATTGACTTATTTGAGGAGATTAAGAAAGTAAGTTAAGTTGGTTATTTATAATAAATAAGTGTTGTCATTCTTAAAATATCCTTGCTAATTAAGTATATTGGCTAAAACTATCATTATTAGAAGGATTATCTTGGAAAAAAATGCATAAATATAAGAGACAAAATGGATTGGGGTCTTATAATTAGGACCAAATAAAAAGTCAAATGAGGTCTTATAATAAGGACCGAAGGAGTACTATTTAATTGAAAGTTTTGCACATTGTGTATTATTATGCTTATAATTAAACTTATTATAGTGTGGCAAAAAAAAAAAAAAAACTTGTTATAGATTTCTTTATATATATGTTGACCTGGATTTCTTTATTTTACATGCAAATTATATGCATATAATCGTTTATTATGTTATTTGATCTATGATTTGGTTACAAGTGGGATTACAAATCGCAACCTCCAATCCCATTTACATTAAAAAAAAAAAAAAGCTCACATTCTACTAGATTATAAGTTTATTAGTGAAGTTTGTCCAACTTTTTTAAAAGCATTGTTTTTTTTTGTCATAGTAGTTCTATAACTATTTATGCCAAAAAAATTCTATAACTAATAATGTGCTTCAGTAAAGCTGTAAAAAGGGACCGAATTCCCCTGCCCTTCAACTAATAATGGAGGGTGAAACTTATTAGACGGGATAGTTTACGTTATAGCTTTTAGTGTATAATAATTATTTATCTTTATATATATAAAATATAATCATGAACATAATAATTTTTTATATTTTTAATTATATGGAACATTTTAAATTTTGATACTGAAGTTTTATACATTTAAAATTTTTGGCTTTTTCATATATTTTACATGTTTTAATGCCTCTTTTTTTTTTTACATACACTTTTTATGTTCTTGATAAATTACGAATGTGGACACTGTTCAAGGCGCACTATTGGTAATAAATATACTCTTTTTTATTATTCAATAAATAATTTTTAAAAAAATAATTAATATATTTAATTTAAAATTACTCAAAAAATGTAACATCCGTTTATTTGAGAGAGAAAAAGGGGAGACCACCCTTCGTCCGTGGGTTTAGCTAGTGAAAGGGTTGAACACTCTCACCAAAAGGAGGGGGTTTAAACCTGAGGAGTGCCACTTTGTTGTGGCTCCAGTCGCGGCACTAGGAGAGGCATCTTCGAAACCAAAGCCTCAGCTCGTAACATGTTGTGATCCCCACGTGGAGTTGGAAATTGTTCAGTACGTGAAGCGGGCCGACTTACTGAATAATGGGCCGACCTTGGGGCCCAAATTCCCACACTTGCAGGGCCACGTGGAGGACATGGGCCCCATGTTAATACCATGGTAATCTGGGATGTCGTTTTCCAATTTCCACTCTGCGAGATTTGATTGGTTCCTATATTACGCTTTATCAGCGAGGGCTTACAACAACTCAATAGCAACGGACAATATCTGCAATTTCAGAAAAAAACCATCATATTTGTAATGTTAAATCTCAAATATTAAAATATATTAAAATTTTATTACCAAATCTGATTCAGGATTTAACAATTTCAAATTTTTTTTTTGTGAGATTCTCTTAATTTGTAATATATTGTACTTATTAATAAAATTTAGGAAAAGAATTCTTTTTCGTAGCAAACATCATTACAGCAATACCAACAACATCTATAATAAATGGGGTTATATGGTGTTTTGAAGAGTATAATATTGCTTCCTGTCCTTGATATCATACTCAATTCACTAATTTAGAAATAAAAGCTACATAAGTTATTTTAAAGAATTTATGTTTATTATATTTTCTTAAATTAATTTGTCTAACCTACAAATTGATATATAATTTAATGATATACACAAATTTCAGAGAAATCATGTACATATCCTATAATTAAATAATTTATTTGACTTTTTTAATTTTTTCAAATTAGTTAATGGGGTTTTATATTAATAACCAAGAGTAGTATTATTTCATTTTATCATAAGTATAAGAGTAAGCATAAGAGTTTGGTTTAGTACTTAGGATAAAACTTTAATTTATATTGCCTCCTAAATTTAATTTTTCCCTAATATCTCTTTATAGGCTAGATATATTAAGATGATTTTTAGTTCCAAAGCCAAAGATCGTAGTTCTTGAATAAGAAATTGAAAAGATTTTGGAGCATTCTCGGGTTTAGCTATTATTCCTCTAATGATCGTAGTCCCAAGTACTTCTTGGCAAGCTCTAATATGATCCGATTTGTAAGGAAGCATTTCTTGTGAACTATGAACAACACCAAATCTCCATTTCTCCTACTTGTTCTCCCTCTTGCATGGCCCTTTCTCTAAGGGATTGTTACCGAGCAAGCACATAATGTCCATTGGAGAGAGTAATTTCCAATGAAAATTATTAAAAATAGCATTTCAATAAAAGCAACACATATTTTTATAAATAATTAACTTAAACTAATTATTTTTGACAAAAAAAACTTAATGTTCTTAATTTCTGCAATTTAATTATCTATCTCTTATATTTAGTATTATACTTTACTAGAGAAAAGAAGTTTTTGTAAATGACCGAGACTTGTCATAGAACTTTTATATATATATATATGATATTTTAATTAAAAAAGATATTTTAAAAAAATCAATACACAACTTTATAAATAATTAATTTAATTAATTTTCTTAATTCTTGCAATTTAAATGATCTATTTTGTATATCTAAGACTTTAAATTACAAGAAAAATGAATTTCTTTTCTTGTAAACAACTGAGACCTGTAAAAAGTTTTGTAGACTAATGATAACTTGCTATAACTAATTTAACCGCTTGCTATAAATTATAGCTTTGTAGACATGCTATATACAAGTTTTAATATTTTAATACTAGTACAAGTAATATATAAAATAGTAGTAAAAAAGTTTTCTCGTTAGTTTTCATAAAATAATGAATACAACTAAAACAATATTGATAAGCTAAAAAGAATTTATGTCTTCTAAGCGGGAGCCATTGTGTTCGTATTTTAATAAAGCAACGAAAAAAAAAAAATCAGAGTCCAAAAATTCATGCATAATTTTTTTTATCTAAACTTGATAATTAATTATGAAATTATAATATAAAACATGAAATATTTATTTTGTCCACATAAACATCATATCTTCTAGTTTTGAACGAACTAAAATGGTTCCTCTAGCTAACCCAAGTCATGGTGTATCCCCGAAGTCTCTGCAATCTTCTCAGCCTTGCTCCAATCACAGTACTCATATACTCTCTCCGATCAGTTGACTAATTTGAAGAGATTAAATAAGTTATTAAATTATTTACTTATAACATATGTTACATGATTTCTCTTTAATTCACAATGCACAAATGGTTAGGCGTAAGCGACGTTGGGCATTATTGCTTTGCTCTAAAGCTCTTCGCCTTGGGTTTAATGGTCTCCCTTGTAGGGGTGGTGCCGGAGGACATTATCAAGCAAGCTCTTGTAGTACCGGCATTGGTTATGTTGATGGACGTTATAATGGAGGAGTTAGTCTGCCACGCAATCGTGCACAATTTGAAGCTGCTGAGAATGGATGGGTCCAATCCGAAATAATTTTTTCTCCGTGATTTTGCGAGCCTTCTGCCAAAAAAGCTCGCACCAATGCAATATAATGCGTCAAGCTGGTGATTGCTACAGAATGGGTAATGTTGTAGCAATCGAAGATTTATTTATGCCACTCATTGCTAAGCTTCGTTTTTTGGTTTGTGGTCTGCTCATGGCAAGCTGGTTTGCACTTTACTGCGTCTGTTCTAGCCAGCCAATCTCTTCATCTTTGGCTTGGTTTCACGCCTGATATATGAGAGGCTCCAAGTTTCAAGTCCTGATGTATATTTCTGGATGTATTTCAACAGTCTCAGAGGCGTCGATGTGGTGAGGGATTGGGATGCCTTATTGGCTTGTAGCGGCGTTTCTTTTTAGGGATATGCCTGCAATTATATTTGCATAATGTTTCCCCAAATGTTGGAGCTTGCAGAGTGGTTATGCTTGGAGAGAGGACATAGGAAGAAGGGAGAAATGTGCACTTTGGGCTGTCCCAATTCACTGGCAAGACTCCAGGCAATTTGGGTGAGTTGGGTCTCTAGAATTTACTAGGATCAAGGATACCTTCCAGACTTGGTGAAAATTTACAGAAATATTTATAAATAACCCACTAATAAGATCGTCGTATTATAATGAATTTTTCAAGTTGTTTACTTGATAGGCCCATTGTCTTATATGTACTGTCGTTTTACATAATAAAATTGTCTTGTTATTAAAAAAAAAAAAAGAGATATATAATTTGCACGTATGTATATGAAAATAAAGCTTAAAATGCATCCGATACCTCAAATTGTTTTTCCGCTAATATCTAATATCTTAAACTAATTCTTAAACTAATTTTTAATACATCTAACATTTTAAAATATTTTTTTAATAGTGCTTAGTATCCTAAAATAATTTTTTAATATAATATTGATCTTAAATATATATTTTTGTAACAGTGAACACCCTAACTTGGGATAACGTGCTATTAAAAAAATATCACTGAATGCATAAAAAATTATTTTAAGGTATTAGATGCCATTAGAAAAATACTTTAAAAAGACAGTCTTACCAGAAAAAATATTTCAACCTGTTAAATGCTTAACCCATAAGAAAATACAAGCAAAAAATGATTCATATATCTCGATAACTTTTCACATACAATAAAATGGAATACAATACAAACGTACAAAGCTCCTTCCTCAAGAAATGGAAAGGAAAAACAACAGAGACAAAACTGGAGAGCAAACTTTGATCAGATTCTAAGTTCCTCAAATTGGTACACAAGAATACAAAGAATATACCCAAACCAAACCTTGCCGCTAGTGACGGTTAGTTGACTTCAGTGCTCCTATCTTTACAGAGTACATGCCACTCCTGAAGCACAGCTGCTTGAAGAGCTCGATGCTCAGCCTCCTCAGCTGTTAATTTTGATAGTGTTGAAGGGCCCTTTGTTTTTTCATCTTTATCACCCTCCTTTTCTTTCTTCTTGTCTTTATCTTCTTCATCTTCACTATCTTCCTCGTCGTCTTTGTCTGATTTTGGAGACTTTGGAGGCGGTTGAGCTGCCTTCAGCAAGGCTATCCTTTCCATTGAAACCCGGAGCCTCTCGGCAGCGGCTATTTTCACTTCATCTTCTGGCATATACTCTACACCGCCATCAGTAAGGTCATCAAGCCAGCCCTGGAGATCAGACCCAATCTCCTTGGTGATTGATGCGTCAGATGCTCGAACCACAAACTTGCACAACATGGTTGTTGTCTCATCACCCAAGTCCACATTTCTACTCACTTCACTGGCACCAAAAATCATCATGCCCAAGAAGCCACCATGCCATGTTTTTGCCGCATAACACAACTGTTACAGCAGGCGGGAAAAGATTCAATAAATTATTTTGCTAAAGCTTCTTTTGCATTAGGTATGTTGTTGCTGTTTCGAAAGGAATTAGAACTGAAGTCAAAAATAAATTCAGATCCTTGTTAGGTTGCATACCAACCCGGCAGGCAGTTTACAGACAACATAATTTAATGGAAATATTAGCAAGGCGCAAATACTAACCTGAAACCCTGCCACGGTGCGGATAATATGTGAACAAACTTTGTGGAATGGCTTGGAAGACAAAGATTTCAATCCACTTAAGAAAGGAGAAGCTCCATACTGCTGGGCTGCAGTGGCCTTGAAGCCACTTCCTTCATAGGTATATGTACCAGTGTATTCTACTACAGCTGGCAAACTGGGCCACAACCGGAAATATTCGACAGGTGAGATTTGATGTGGCAAAAGAAGCTCAGTCAATGGAATCTTGTAAGGTTGACATCTCAGGATCACAGGCTCCCCTAATTCGGGCCTTAAGCTTCTCTTCTGTCTGATGATTTGAGGATCTTCTTCAGCATAGTCACCTTCATAGTCTCCAACAGCACCACTTCCATAGAAGGGGTAGTACAAGACTTGAGTCCAGAGGGCACACCTTTCAAAGTGGGAAACACCAACTGTCACGCTGCAGAGTACTGGATCCTGGGGATCGCAGGACATTGTCAAGAACATGGATGGAGATGCTATGAGAAACGATTTCTTAAACACAGATATCTCAGGAAACATTGGAAACATCAGTATTTTTAATAATAGAAGAAAGAAAGTACATATTTTTTCAAGGTTAAAAATCCTCAAACAAGAAAGTATGCATAAAATCTCAAGAAGGGCGTATAAAAGTAGTCAGTGCGGAAGAGCTGTCCATAGTCCTTGCATTTCAGGAAAAAAGACTCCTTAAGAAAGACAACACAATGTAACGAAGGACACATAAGAAAAAGGAGAAAGAATAACACAGAAGAAGCGCATCCAAAAAGAGCAACATCTGACAAAGGTAAAAGCACCCATAGAATGCACTTTAGCAGAGAAGAAGAAACCTGGGAAACAAGATTACGCAACTGCCGAACTGCTTGGGAAGAACCATCCATATAATATAGGGCACCAGTTAATCCCACCCGAACATCCACTCGGTCTAGCTCAAGCTCAGTTAAATTTAAGATCTGAAAAATTTGTATTCATAGTCAATGGGAAATGCTGAAATAGGTAGTAGTATTACAGCAGTTTGATAAAAGTTTGCCACCAAAATAAACCTCTATTCACAATCCAGTCTGAGAGAGAGCACCTTCAGTAAGACCTATTCCTTTCCAAATTGATCACAAAGGCAGATTTATATGTCGCATTGAAAATTAACATTAGCCTACTTTTAGGGTATTCAATAACCAATATCATCAGCAACAACCGCATGTTAAAATATAGTGGTCAATTGATCCTTCCGCTCTTTTATTTTAATGATTTTTCATTTGACTACATTCATAGGCAAAACGCAATTTCCACTAGCAAATATTGCCACAATAATAGTCCATGACAATATCCTGCTTGAATTATTGGAATAATCCATAACCTAAAACACAATAGCTGAATTCTCGAATAACTAATTGTGAGAGAACAAGTCAAGAAGGCCCTCACCTTTAAATGCAGACTGATACGCCCATCAGCAGGATCAGCCAAATGATAACCTTCAACATAACAGGATCACTACTACCACTCAAAGTGATTGCAGTAGGAGGCACTTTCAGTAAGGTAGAATCAATCCCTTTTGTGAGCAAGAGGGTTAGTTCACTAGGGTCAGGCCTCCAGAGTTCCAAAATAGCCTTATGAACCAATCCTTCCAGTTTTCTATCCTGAGCAGCAGATGATTCATAAAACTGAACGGTTAATTTGTGGTGGCTAAATGGTAATCCCCTCTAGCTGCAGTAACTCCTGCCCACCTGAAAAGGAAGCATAATTACAGGTTATCAACTAATGAATTAAATTTATTACATGACAAAAATCAACATCACAAACAAGGGGTAAATACCAAAGGAATAGGCTAACATCAATTTTATTCAGCCAACAGCAATGAAAGTTTT
>NW_021631977.1:0-32945 GCF_004799145.2 Neltuma alba
TTTGTAGATAGATATAATCCTATTGTGGCATTTTTGAGGTGGGGCTTAGTTGTGTTTGACTATTAGCCAAGATACTGGTAACTAGATTTCTATCTGTTGCATGCTCTGGTATAAAGTTGGTGAGTGGTTTTATAACCAATTTTTATATGTATATTATGTTTTGTATGAACTATCTTGTGGGATGCTATTTTGAAAAGGATTGAAATTGCTTGTATTGTTAGAAATTAATGATTATGACTATCAAGTTTTATTCTGGAATTCGATTGATTATGCATATAAATGTGTTATTGTGAAACCTGTGCATCTAGTTTAGGTGAGGGAATGTGATGATTGGAGTTACTGAGGTTTATATACTTGCTATGTGGTATTAACCTCCATGCAGAGCTCTATGGTTGGCCATTATTATTGTCCCACTAGTTCTTCGAGGGAGGACCCATAGTCCACCAAGTGCTCTGTGGTCTTTGGCCAGTCTATATCACTCGTGTGGTGAGTTTGTCAGAGTAGCTAGTCAAATAGAAAGAACTTAACCCATGGCATCTAGTTGGTGAAAATAAGGAGGATATAAGGATAGATTTGGGTTTATGGATTGTATATGACATGGGATCTTTATTGATGTTTATATCTTCTAAATAAATGAAAAGTATGTTATCTCTTTTGAAATTATTAGCTACACGATATTGGTAGAAATATTTAACTTATATGATTGTTGTAAGTTTAAATGTCTATTGACTGTTATCAACTCTAAGTATCCCACCTGACACCTCGCTAGCCCATACAAGTGTATGTGATAGATAGGGATTTAGTTACCGAGACGTTGTCTCACTCTTTTTGTTTAACCAATTTTAGGAAACAAAACATTAGTAGGACCTTTAGGGAAGACTCCTAAGGCTCAATTGCTACAGCTGACAATGTAGAGCTTCTGGAGCTTACTTTATGCAATCTTTTCATATATTGCCACGAATCAGGACTGCATTCTTTTAGAACTTATTTTACTTTCTCATATTTTTATGTTATCTGTCTTGATCAACGTATTGCATCTTCTATCTTTGGTTTATTTTGTCTAGACACTGGCTTGGAATGCTGGTAGTAGCCTTGAGGTCCTTAAGTTGCATATGATTGGATTATTTGTGGATCCATGATGCGATAATGGCAATTTTTGCAAGTTTAGTCTTTGTTAATGTTAATTGAGATAGTCAAATATGAACTGTTGTTATAATTTATCAATCAGGGGCATGTTGTCTTATAACCAGGTTAGTTATGACTAATCTTTCCTACCATGGGTTGTATGTGAATGTGCTATATGATAGTATACGTTGATTATAGATGATAAGATATTTATGTTTCTAACCATAATAGCCTTGATTGAGATTGAATGCCTTTCTATCATGGTTAGCCCCTTAAAGATGTGATTGCTTCTAAACAACCATGCTAGGGGTCTGTTTATTGGTTTTATTCCTTTTTATCATGGTTAGTTCTAGTTAGGTAAATGAGACATTATAGTTATCCTCTCTAGTGCATGATATTCTATAGATTGATGGTTTTAAACTCAGTTTTGATGGAGGTTGATGGTTGAAAACCCTAAGTATATGATTCATACTACATTGATATATGGATTAAGGGATAGAAAAATGGTTGTTTGATGATGATCAAACCTTATTATTTGAAAGATTTGAACTTGTGTAATTTTGACGTACTGTTCAGCCAGACCTGGTACATTGTTCTACAGTTTGATTTTTGTTATTTTGATGCTCCCAATGAGTTTAGAAGGTGAATTTGTGTAGGGGTATATAGAGAACATGTGTTTGGAAGCATTGAAATTGAAAATAGAATTTTAGAACCTTAGGGTACCTCTCGACCAAACTTAAAA
This sequence comes from Neltuma alba, assembly GCF_004799145.2. Lineage (NCBI taxonomy): Eukaryota > Viridiplantae > Streptophyta > Magnoliopsida > Fabales > Fabaceae > Neltuma > Neltuma alba. Next base: position 1,868 of record NW_021631977.1, read on the forward strand.
AGCAGGGAAGGAGTTGGTTTTTGATGAATCTAAGTTCAAATATGAATTCTACATGAAAAATTGTGTAGGAAAAACTTATGAGAATTATGTTAAGTGTCACACCTCCTTTATCACATAATTATATAACAATTGTAACTATTCGGAATCATTATTTAAGTCTTGAGCATGAAAAAATTTCAAAATTTTAACTTTGGTTCCGAGTTACTATTCACTATTAACTAAAATTTTTGCCAACTTTGAAAATTCGTAACTAATTGTAAAAAATCAAAACCAAGTAATTCTAAGTTTTATGAAAAGCTCTTGATATGCCCTTTAGAGGAAAAATACTCATTGGTATCTAGATCTCATGCACAAATCCCAAATTTCATTCATATTTGGTTATTTTCTAATTTTTCAGGATTTATGCCCAACTTTGGAAGGACATAATTTTTTGTACAAAACTCCAAATTCAATGAATTACCATTGTTTTAAACCTAGAATAAGATCTGTAAACATGTCAAATTTCAGATCCAGATTCATCTAATTGCTCAAAATCATGTTGGTCAAACTTTACTCACAAAAAGTCAACTTTTATTCCTTTTTCATACCATTCTTGCCTTTTCTTTTCCTTTCATCTAACTTTTCCAATCATATGGCACATACTTAATTATGATAGGCTAACTAAATGTCCAAATCTGGTTAGGAAGTAATGGAGTTGGTTTGGTTCAATTCTAATTAGAATCTTGCACCCAATTTACCCCTTTTTAGCCCTATATTAAGAAAAGAGCTCGAGGCTCCTAAAAATTTATTTCTTTTCATGATAAATCCCCATTTATTCCAAAAGCATGATCTGGAAAGTTTGGGAATTTTTACAACTTCTAACTATTTATTTCACATTTTTCTCTGAAATTGGGCTCTTACTGATAGAATTTCAGAAGTAAATTCATCATAAATATTCCCTTCATTTCCAATGCTTGGAAATAATTTGAAGAATTCACATATATTCCTAAGGAATTTATCCATATTTTTTCTTGAATTCTTGAGGCCTTTACATAATTCAAATAATTATATTTCCTTAAATTTCACTATTTTCCTCAAAAATAATTATTTTTAGGAAATTTCACCACAATTTATTTTAGGCCATTTTCACTCCCAAAACATCATAGGTGCCTCAAAAACCTCTGATTTGGCCTTTTTCTATTTTGGGAAATTTTGAAAATTTCTGTAAATTTTTCAAATTTACCTTTTAGAATCCAATATTACCAGTCTGGCTTCTTTTAGTGTTCAAATTTTGGGATGTGACACCCTTAACCAAATTTTTCATCCCTTCTATCAATGCTAAATTTGGCCGGATGTGACATTTAGAAGGATGATACTAAAACCCTAAAATAAAGGTTAAATGGCTAGGGTTTTAGAGTGAATTGCTTAATGGAATGATGTTATTCATTTGGAATGCCATTGTTCTTGTTGTTTAAAGGGATTATTGTTCAGTCAGAGAGGGCTCAAAATCAAGGACATGGGTTATCTTGGTTGGTTTGTTATTATGTGTAATTCTTTGTTTATATGCCATGTTGTGGTAGAGCTTGATGAATGACAATATGCTTGATTTTCTATTCTCTCTTCCATTCTCAACTTCTCCATCTCATCCATTCTCTCATTCTTTTCACCTCAGATTCTTTGCCAAACTATGACCTCCAGATTTTATCTTCCTTCTCCACTATTGCAATGGATGATCCTTCGATGGATCTTGGTGAAGCAACTCGAGATGCCATGAGCAGTTGAACTTTCACCTTTCTAAGAGGTATGACCGAACCAAAGCCTCAATGCTAATAGGGGAGTTTATCTTTGGTTTATGTTCATGGTTGATTGTTTAGTTGTACTTTTGACTATGATTTTAGGCTGAGATTGAATTGTTTTTGCAAGCTATATTGTATTCAGATTACACTTTGAATTTTTAACGATGAATTCCTTGAGTACAATAGGTTAGATTGGATTCTTAGGTCTAATTTGACTGAGATTTTGATTTGGCTGAATGGTGTGTATAGTAGATATTAGTTGATTCTATCTTGGGAGTTTTTAATTTATCTTATTGTTATTTGATTCATTATACTGACTGCAAGTAACTCTTTAACTCTGTTATCCTTTAGGCCATGAAGGTTAGATTGCAACTTTTAGGAAGATTATCATCACTGTATTGTGCTTAAATTAAGCAAAGAGAGAGGAAGGGAATTGAGCAGAGAGTGTCACACCTTACTATTTGATCCAATTAGGTTTTAATCAAAACCATTTTAGACCACATTGGATGGTCTTGGGCTCAAAAGTTTATGAAAAACGCTGATTTTCGGATTTTTACTGTTCATCAGGTAAAAATCCAGTTTTCTGGCCCAGCTTCAAAAATTCATAACTTAATCTAGAAATATCAAAATGAGTGATTCAAAATTCTATAAAAATATCTTTGAATGCTTTCTCAAGGAAAAATAATATTATGAACCAATTCCATTGGAGAAATCATAAGGATTTTGTGAAATTCACCTCTGTCCATTTGGCAAAAATCTTTTTTCCAGATTCTGAACCTTAACTTTGAAAAAATCATTAAAAATCGTGTAGTTGGCACTTTTAACGTGCTACCTATCAATTTGAAGCTCACGATGTCAAATCTAAGCATACTAAATTTCGTGCGGATATTTGTTCAGTAACTAATAAAACGTGGCTCTAAACTGACGTCCTGCTTAGAGATTACAGCACCAACCATTGATATATTATATATAACAAAAGTCCATGAATTTTTATGGTGTGACACCATAATTTAGCCTCCAATCTGAAGCTTGCTCTTCGGAGGAGTTTCAGGTCCTAAAATGTTAGATTGTATTTGGGGGATGAGATCTTAAGAAATCCCAGTAGTAAGATCAATCAACCAAAACATTAATATGCATCAATTACAAGCATTCCAATCTTTTGCTATTAATAGGGAACTACTTTACCTCATACATGTAGCACTCTAACATGTAATAGCCAAGGCAATAAAGTAAGGAGTATAGCTACACAAAATCATCATCATCATCATTTAGCTCAACCACATAATAGCACATGAAATTGGATAGCAATCAATGTTATCAACATTAAGGTCAATTAAATCTTACTACCTTAATCCAATGCTCCTTGATTTTCTTGTTCTCCTTTCTTGCTTCCACAAATGCCAAACTCTAACATGGCAATCCACAAAAAGGATAGCAAGAATCATCAACCATTGCTCATAAAAATCAATAACATAACTCATGTAACTCCTAAACCCCTTAAAGCTTTCATCTTTGTTCTTGAATTTTTGGAGTTTGTTTCCATAAACCCTAAAAATTCCCTCTTGAATCTTTCCTACATGATTTTTCATGTAGATTCCAAATATCTACTTGGATTTAACAAAATAAATTTCCTTCTTTTAGTTTCAGCTTGACCGAACCACTATGGTTCACTTTCCAAAAATTACAACTTTGATTCTATAGCTTCCAACACTTGTTCTTTAGGTTTACCCTACACATTTTTCATTTTAATCACAATGGAAGCCTCAAAAATTCAAAAAACACATCCTGGTATCCAGATCTTGCTTTGGCCGAAATGGATCTCAAGCAACAACAAAAAAGAAAACACTCCAAAATCAACCTACAACCACTTGTAACCACTAGAATCTATCATACTTTGAAGTGTTCTAGTAAGACTTAACAACCAAACTTCCTTCCCCACTCAATAAACATTTTGGCCAACTCAAGAAAAGGGGGGAGAACAGAAATTCTAACCATACAACTCAAGCAAACAAGGCAAGGAACAACTTAGAACCAAAAACTTATCTTGGATCTCACTTGTATGTTTAAAGTTGATGCCTTTCTCCTTGGTTTTCCTTTAAAGTTCTTCCTTTTCCTCTCAAGCTCTCTCTTGGCCGAAACATATTCAAAAAATGGGGGAGGAGAAGCTCATTAAGGCACCAAAAATATCTCACCAACCAACATTAATGCTATGCCATGTGTCAAAAGCTTACTTAGTCTTAATCCTCTCTCTTAATTAACTTAAATCATAATATAATTAAATTCCAAAAGTCAAGATCCTCTCCATTGGTAGCTTGACACTTGGAAAGCTTTAATTACCATCAATTGAAGGCTTGACAAATGGCAACTTATGGGCCAAGCAAAGTGTAAGACTCTGATTAACACTTTATCGGTGCATTTTTACTCCGGGTTTAACTTCTTTTCTATAATTACAGTGCTCTGGCCTTTGTAATTATTTTCTGTCAAATCCATAAATTATTCTCCTCATTTTTATCTTTCCAAATTGCCCTCTTTGTTTCAAATTTAACTTCCCAATAATTAAATAAAAGGAAAACTATTTTCCTTCTCTTTAGTGATTTTTCCTCTTTTCAAAGGAATTGGGAAAAATCTTGGATACTTGAGGGTCTTATTTTAATTTCATAATCTCTTATAATTTCTTGGGATATCATAGAAATTTTCTTGGGATTTTATTCTCCTTAAAAATATTTATTTGGAATTTTCCAATAAAGGACCTTAAACTAGCTTAAATCACCCTTAAATTCCTTTGTAATTTCTCTAAGGGCAATTTGGTCATAAAACCAATTTTATAATCCCATATAATTCTTAAGGAACATTATCCTTATTTTTTCTTAATTTTCTGAGGTTTGGAAACATTTTTTCATAATTATTCTTGACCAATTTTCCTTAATTAGTCAAACTTTTCATAATTGACTTGGAAAACTACAATAATTATTTTCCACCAAAATTCTTCTATTTCTCCTTGTCACTTTTGACCCTTAATTATTTAGAAATATTTCTTACTCTTAATTATCATAGTACTGGATGTGACAGAGAGAGATATGTGTAGGGTTTGTAAATGCTTGGAAAACATTTTAGTGTGACTATCCATATAGTTTTATTTAAAGGGAAAATTGGTTAAAAATCCCCATTTGACAACTTAATTAGGGAATGGAACCTGCAATAAATGTAAAAGTATGGGGCCCTTAATTGTTAGAAAGTATAATTACATATTACCCTGATAGATGCTAATTACATATAAAGGATCCTTACTTGCATATATAATGGATGCTCACTTGCATATGTAATTAGTATCCGTATTACTACTAATAAGAACGTATATACAAGCAGGAATCTATCATATGCAAGTTAGGATTCGTATATGCAATTAGTATTTGTATTACACGATAACATGCAATAAGAACCTATATGAAAGTATGGATCTTCCATATGTAAGTGAAAGTCTATATATACAATTAGTATCTATATATGCAATTAGTATACATATCACATAATAACATGCAATAAGAACACATATGCAAATGGGAATCCGTCATATATGATTAGAATCTGTATTAAGCAATAACAATACAAAAAGAATCAATGTGCAAGTAGAGATCCATCATATGCAATTAGCATTTGTATTATGAAGTAAACCTATATGTAAATAGCCATCTGTATATGCAATAGACATATTTTAAGTGAGGACCCGTCATATGCAAGTGAGCTATATTACATAATAAACTCATATGCAAGCAAACATCTGTCATATGCAATGAGTCATCTGCAGGTGAGGATCCATGATATGTTAGGGCAATGTGGTATTTTTTGTTTATGTTTATTGACACTTGTGAGGTCCCTACATCTTTACATTTATTTCAAGTCTCATTCCCTAACTAATATGTCAAATTGGAATTTTTAACCAATTTTCAAAAAAAAAAAAAAGGGATGAAGGAATAAATCATGAGGGTGGCATGAGAAGGGGAACGAGAACGAAATGATTACAAAGTTAGGCTACATACGCCTCTGACCCTGTTATAGGTCACATCATTAATTCTTAGTATGAATATACTATTTTGTCCTTCATTTATTATAATGTAGGCTGTCATTTTTTTGGAAAGTGTAGATATTAAATAGAAGTAAAGTTGAAAAGTATTATATTTTAAGGTGGAGTTAATGTAGTTTGATCTCTTGTCATTCAAAGGTCAAATTTAATACTCTAGATTAGGTAGAAGATGAGCCAACTAGAGGTTAGTCTCAAGGAGCTATGAAAGATGTAGCTAACAGAGAAGGATGTACCTTCTGGAATTAATTTCTATCATGAATTGTTGTTTATGAAAGTTGATTTTCAAAAGGAATGAGAGAAGGACAAGATGCAAAAAAGAGTTTGAAGAGATATTAATAAAGTAAATTCCCTTGGATCTGTGTTTTGACCTTCCTTGAAACTTAAAGTCAAATTTCCATTTCTCTTGGGCACTTCGTTAAACAGTAGGTTTGCAATCAACTCTAATGATATAATTAGATAATTTCAGGATGAAGATTAACAAATTCACCTTAGATTCATCACAATACTTAAGTTCTGGACTTAAAACAAATCAAAAACTGAATTGAAGCTACTTAGAAAAAGGAAATTATAACCTCTAAACACATCACAACTTAGAAGTAGCAGAACCCATGAAATCTAAGATAAGTCATATATCTAAATCTTAAACAGAGATTTATAACAAGATCAAATCTAAAACAAAGTACAAACTCAAGAGAAGAACAAAATCTCCTTGACAAATTAGTGCTCTAGATCCATCACAGCTCCTCAGGATCAGTGGCTTAGCTACTCATGTTGATGGAAGAAATCTGGCCAAATCTCCTCTAAATCTCCATGGCAGAATGCAAGAAGGGAGAAGAAGGAATCTGAAATTTAAGAGAACTGAAGAAGTGAAGAAAATAAGAGAACGGATGAGAATGATAGAATTGTGTGCAGATCCATTTTTTGAAGCCTCTGGATGTCCTTTCTTTCTCCAAAACTGCCTGCTTTTTAAATTCCCCCCTCAGAATTCTCACATCATAATATACCATGAACGACCTGTAATGTTGTGTTTTGATATGTGAAATTCCTTGCTTTAGCTCTGCATGTATTAAAGCAGGACATGTGTCACTCTCTTGAAAATCACTGGCCATGGAAAATATGCCTTTTGCATGAATTTCTGCTGTGTATCCTTAAAGTGTTTTCTTTTCTCTGCCTTGCTGAGCATGCTACACCTACCACAAGAATTTCACAACCTCTTACTCTGACATTTCAGCTCACAGTTTAAAGTTTTTTCTCACAGAATGCACACCATACCACAATGATTTCAGCTCTTAACTAGATTCAAAACACTACGTTTTAACTCCTAACTCAAGATTTTTTGGCTACATCTTTCCAGATTTGTCCATTCTTCACCAATACTTCCTGAATTATAGAAAATCCTTTCAATCTTGTAATGATACATCAAATTCTCACAGCATCATTTCTTGTCAAATATTTAAATTCAATAGGAAATCACATTATTTAGCTTATCAAAATGTGGTTCATAAAATTCCCCCATACTAGCACTTTGCACTTCTGAGCAAATATGATCAAATAGTTCCTGAAATCTCATCAACAACCAGCTACAAATTGAAATAGTATCCAATCATGAATCTTCAACTCAACCCAATACTCAAGAGATAAACCAGCATAATAAGGAATCACAGTGCCAATAAAAGACTAGGAAATGATCTTAATTCAGCAAATTGCACAAGGAAAAGTGGAAGTATTCTTTTAGCAAGTGTTTCACTCTCCTCACCATTCCATTACAGGGTTATTTCACTCCTCTCTCTTAGCCTAGGCCCTACCATGAGCTTGATAAAAGTCTACTATCTCCACTACTAAGGAGCATGAGGTAATTTTGCATTAAGAGGACTTCCCTTATGGTTGTAATGTTGGAAAGGCTAAAGGATGGAATCTGGCCACTTGAGCAAGAATGCATGCATGCTTAAAACAAGACAGAAAGAATACAAATAATTCACAAATGAACTTTAACACAAGCTATGAATGCAAATGCTAATATACAGCTCTTATTGGAGTACTAAAGTTATGAGATTAGCTAATAATTTTATTATAACTCTTTGCTTGGGCTTCTTCTCAGAAATTTTTTCTTCCTTTTTTCCCCCCTTTCAGATTGCTTCTATACCCCTTCTTCTTCTTTTTCTTCTTTCTTCTTTTTGTACTGCTTATTGGCTCTTTCTGTATATCATTTTTTTCCCTTTCAATTCATTTCTTTTACTTCAATTGCCTTTTCCTTTCTTCTCTGTTTTTTTCACAGCTAGCATTCTCTGACAGAATCAAACAAATGTGATACAAAATAGATCCTAACACTTACTAATAACAATGAAAAAGCATGAAACTTGATGACCAAATGCAATACAATCCTACATAAGTTGGCCAGTATGATATGAAAAGAATCGTGAATTGCTTAATGGGGTTAAGCAAAAGTTAGTATCAGTGGTTTATGTTTGGAGTAAATAGGGCTTAGAATAGAATGCCTCTTTCATATGCAATTTTCCAAAGCAAAAATGTCACCTTAATTAAGAGCTAGGTCAAGTTCTAAAGGGTCCTAGCACTAAGGAGATTGCACTCATAATAAAAGGAATTTATGCTCAAGCAAGACCTTCTAACATGGGTTATTCTTCCAAAATCCAATGCAACAGCTGAATAAACCAATTCTAACCTTAATATAACATTTCTCAACCCTAAATACTGAATCTTCCCAAGAATAATTTAGTTTCAATGAATTCCCAAATTTCTAAATATCCAAGTTAGAAAGTTGTCAACATGATTTTAGAAAATCAAGTTTATAAACAAAGAGATTTTTGGAGTAGTAAAGGTTTAGTACAGCACAACCGATCTAGAAAGTGGATTATGCACAAGCCAGGAATTTCAATCTAAAACCAAGAATTTCATAGCAAGAGACACAAATGCTAAGTCATATCAGTAGTACACAATCTAAAACCAAGAATTTCAAAATCATCAAGATATTATCCTTCCCCCACACTTAAATTCAGTATTGTCCTCAATACAATCTAGAGCACATGATAAGTCCAGAGTAAAGCAGCAAAACCAAAGAAGGAAAACGGGTAAAACACAATTTTTTTAGGCCTAGAAGTACCAGAAATTTCGAGGACAAAATTTTTTTGAGAGGGGGAGAATTGTAACATCCAAACTTTTAGGCCTAAAAGTACCAGAAATAGCCTGAATTGGATAGACTGCTAGACTCCTTTGAGTAGAAGTCCCAAAGATGAGAAAGAAAGTCAAAGCAGTTTCAGGGACTAAACTACAAAGTAAAAGTTTTTTAGGGGTTTCAGTATAATCAAAGTCAGAGACTCCAGTAAAGTCTCAAAGGCATAGAGAGAGAAAAGAGACTAGATATAGGCCAAAGGTTGAGTTAGAAGCCTCAAAGAGAGGATTATATGAAGTTAAGTCCAACCAGGGACTAAACTGTAAATTCCAAAAGTTATAACCAACAGGGATAAAAATGGAAGAGTACACAGAGAATTCTAAGAAAATCCAAAAAAAAAGGGAAATAATATTCTAAGGCTCTTCTGTGAAGAGAAAAGACAAAAATACCCCTGAGGCAGCTTCAATGGAATTTATGAGGTTATTACAGGTAAAAAGTATACCATTTAAGGTAATTATTTAAAATAGTAAGAGACCTCAAAAATTATATAAAAATGAGATTAAATGGTTAGAAGGTTGTACTAATTTATAAAATTAGTCCCGCAACCAAAAGGCCAGTGCAGTGGCTTTAATAAATTAAAGAGCCGGTTTTGCCGATAAAAGGGTATTTTAGTAAATGAATTTTATGCAAGGCTTAAAGGAAGTGTTATGGCCTAAGAAAATTCATAGATACTCTCTAGAATTAAAGGGAATTTATGGATTTGACAAAAAATAATTACAGAGGCTAGAGCACTATAATTATAGAAAAGAAGTTAAACCCGGAGTAAAAGTGCACCGATAGTGTTAATCAGATCTTGCACTTTACTTGGCCCACAAGTCACCACTTGTCAAGCCTTTAATGGATGGTAATTAAAGCTTTCCAAGTGTCAAGCTACCAATGGAGAGGATCTTGACTTTGGAATTTAATTACATTATGATTTAAGTTAATTAGGAGAGAGGATTAAGATTAAGTAGGCTAATGACACTTGGCATAACATTAATGATGGTTGGTAGGATATTTTGTACACATTAATGAGCTTCTTCTCCCCCTAATTGCTGATGGTGTTTCGGCCAAGTGAGAGGAAGAGGGAAAAGAGAGGGTTTTGAAGGAGAACCAAGGAAAAGCTATCAACTTTGATCAACCAATCAAGGATTAAAGGTTAGTTTTTGTTCTTAAGTTGTTCTCCACCTTGTTTGCTTAAGTTGTATGGTTGAAAATCATAGTTTCCCTTCTCTTTTGATGCTGGTCGAAACATATATATTGTAGAGGAGGAAGTTTTGATGTTAGATCTAGCTAAAACACATGGATTAAAGGTTGTTTCAAGTGGATCTATGTGAAAATTGGAAGAATTACGTGCTGATTGGATGCCTATTTCGAATTAGTTACTATTTATATCTGGTTTAGAAATTTGGCATGCTTAAAGTACACTCTGTGAGATTTAAATCCATGGGTAGAACACTTCATTTGGATATGTGTACGATTTATGGTGATTTTTCAAAGTTAGGGTTTGAAATCTGGAAACAGTGTTGAACTTTTGGGAGAGTGTCGATTTCCGTACAATTCCGGTACTGTTTGGCATAGAATTGGTTCCTGAAACTATTTTTCCTTTAAATTTAACTTAAGGAGCTTTCAGTGAGACTTGGAAGCACTTAATTTGGATTTTCTAGATTTAATTATGAATTTTCAAAGCTGAGCAAAAAATTCTGGAGATTCTACGTGAACAGTACCCGCGAACCAAAATTTCCAGATTTGATCTTCTTGAATCTAAGGCCATCTTAAGTTGTCCTAATTGACAAGAAATGGATCATAAGGATGGGAAATGATGAGATTTATGTCAGAAAAGATAGAAAGAAAACCCTAAGACTAAGAGAAAGGGTTGAGGTTCAAGAGAGCTAGCTTTGAACTTTATGTAATCTAGTGATCCTAATAGATTGTATGATCACTATGACTATGTTTAGGACCTTTGGAACATCCAAGAGGATGTTTGATGATATTGACCGAAAGCTAACATGGTTGGAAAGTCAAGGGAGTCAAAGGAAAAGTAAGAGGAAGGCTTGAGGTGCAAGGTAGTGAACTTACCTATTGTCATTGCTTGATGTGGTATGCTTGTGTGTTGCTGTGTACATGTTATTGAATGTTATTGTGACATGTTTTAGCTGCTATAATTTCTATTCATGATGAGTAGATTATGTCTCTATGGCCATGCATCAAGAAGTTAGCTTTGAGCATGCTAGTATGTCACTAATTAACAAGAGAATAAACAAGTTGCGTGTAGTGCATGAGCATCCATTTAGCATGATTAATATGGTATTGTTTGCTACTGAGATTCCCCCGAATCTCACCCCCTCGCTAACCAACCATTTAGGTCAATCAATGGTGGGCACTAATGGCATGAGAAGCAAGGAGAAGAAGTGGAGAGTTATTGATGCTAATGATTGATATTATTATTCAATGTATAATTCTCCTATGTTATGACTTATGTTGTGAATGCCATGTACTTAATTATAAAACTTATGGTGTGTATAGGAATGTGTGAACATGAATGGGAAAAGTAAGCCCATGTTAGGTATGCCAAAGAAATAAAAAGAATTAAAGTAAAGAGATGTTAAGGGATAAAACGTAGGTCGTGGAGCAGTTAGTTTCGAGCTTGAGTTTGACCTATCATATGAATGGGCTAAGCTACAAAATTTGGTATATTTATAGTGCACATCCCAAGCTTTAAAATGAGTTGTGAATTACCTCATTTGTATGTGTATACAAAGAGATATGAATTTTCAAAGTTAAGGCGGAGAATCTGGAAAGTCCAGATTTTACCAAACGAATAGTAATCTTAATCCAATAAATTGTATGTTTTTAGTGAGGGTGAGTTCAGTTGAATATTTTTCCCTTAAAGAGCATTGAAAGAGCTTTCTGTAGAATATTGGAACACTTCCATATGATTTTTCTAGAATTAGTTATGATTTTTCAAAGTTGGACCTGTAATCTGAAAACTGGACAGTGAACAGTAATTTTCTGAAAATTAACATCCAAATTGAAATTTTTAAATGTGAGACCATCCAACATGATCTGGAATGGTTCTAAATGAATGCTAAGGTACTATATAAGTAAGGTGTGACAACAGGTTAATTAAGAATCAAAAAATCCCTTTGCATTTTCAGGTAGCCTACTTAAATGGTCTGTAACAAAGTTTTCAGCACCACTCCTGTCTTGAATTTTCAAGTCAAATTCTTGTAGCAATAGAATCCATCTTAATAACCTTGGCTTGCTATGTGTTTTCTTAAAAGGAAACTTCATAGCCGTATGGTCAGTATAAACAATAACATGAGAACTAAGAAGGTAAGGTATAAACTTGTCCAAGGCAAAGACAATTGCAAAAAATTCTTTTTCAGTTGTTGTGTAATTAATTTGGGCACTATCTAACATTTTGGATGAATATGCAATTACCCTAAATAGTTTACCCTCTTTTTGACCCAACATTACACCTACTGCTGTATGAGTGCATCACAATTGGCTCAAATGGTAAATTCCAATCTGGTATAGTGGGTATTGATGGTGAGACAAGCATTGATTTTAAAGTATCAAATACATGTTTACAATCCTCATCAAAATTAAAATCAACAAAGGAGAAGCAATCGTGTTGAAATCTTTAACAAACCTTTTGGAAAAACCACAATGGCCAAGAAAAAGATCTGAGTTCCTTTAAAGTCTTAGGATAAGGTAGAGATGAAATGACTTCTATTTTGGCTTTATCTACCTCAATGCCCCTTTTAGAAACTAAATGACCTAGTACTATGCCTTGATCCACCATAAAGTGACATTTCTCAAAATTCAAAAACATATTTTTCTATATGCATTTGGCCAAGACTTTGTCAAGACTCTCTAGACAAGCAGAAAAATTATCCCCATACATAGTAAAGTCATCCATGAATACCTCCATGGATAAACCTAAGAATTCTCCGAATATGGCCATCATAGCCCTCTGAAACGTTCCTAGTGCATTACATAGCCCAAAGTGTAACATCCTGATTTTTAGGCCTAGAAGTATCAGAAATAGCCTAAATGAGATAGGCTACCAGACCCCTTTTTAGTAGAGGTCTTAAAGATGAGAAAGAAAGTTAAAGCAGTTTTAGGGACTAAACTGCAAAGTGAATGTTTTAAGGGGCTAAAGGGTAATCAAAGTTAGAGGCTCCAGTAAAGTCTCAAAGGCCCAGAAAGAGAAAAGAGGCTAGATACAGACCAATGGTTAAGTTAGAAGCCTCAAAGAGATGGTTTTATGAGGTTGAGCCTAAGCAGGGGTAAAACCGTAAATTCAGAAAGTTACAGCCATCAGGGGTAAAAATGGAAAGTACTTAGAAAATTCTGAGAAAATCCCAGAAAATAGGAAATAATATTCTAAGGCCCTTTTGTGAAGAGAGATGGTGAAAATACCCCCGAGATAACTTAAAAGGAATTTATAAGTTTATGGCTCGTTTTGAGGTATAAAGCTAGATTTAATTATTTGAGCCATCAGGAGGCCTCAGAAATGTAAGTAAAAATGGGATTCACGAGTTAAGAGACTATAAAAAATTATAAAATTAGTCTCATCCCCAAAAGGCCAGTAGAATGGTTTTAAGAATTCTTGAAAGCCAGTTATGCTGAAAAAGGGCATTTTAAAGAATGATTTTTAAGTGGGGCTACAGGTTGAGTTATGACCTGAGAAAATTCACAAATTTTCTCTAGAATATGAGGAATTTTATGATATTTTTGGATGAATTTTTGGAGCTCTGGATTGAATAAAATGCTCCAGTCAAATATTAAATAATTTTGTCCCCTAAATAGGAGACAAAACCAAAGAAAATATCTAAGAGCCATCATGACGATGCTGAGTCAGCATGCTGAGTCATCAAGCATAATCATGACACGACGAGTCATCATGCTGAGTCACCAGAAGATATTTATGGACAGCATAAAAATCAGAACGCAGTACGGGAATATTTTAGACAGTCTTTTGTCTACCCGTTATAGTGAAATCTCTACTGCATGACTCAGTAAGGTTAAGTAGCCTGTCAGTAGAGCTAATTATTTTTCCCTCTGCTCCTCTAAGGTGGCACCATATATGTACTTGTTAAGATGAGAAAATAGTGTCAGAACATGTCCTGGTGATACAGGGTAAGTCAGGACTCGAAAAGCATCTGATATGGTGCAAGATTGGCTTGATAGGTGGAGAAATAATTAAGGAGATATTTTTGCACGAATTTCCATTTATTTTCTCCCTATTTTAATGCCATAAATGATGAAAGGACATAAAAGTGACAAGTGTACGGTTAGATGAGAAAAAGAAAATATTACGTGTACGGCTAGATGGAAGACACGTGTACGGTCGGATGCAAGGCACGTGTGCGGTCGGATTAAAGACATGTGGCTTGATGATGTAAGCATGATGTCATCATGATGAGGTAAGCATGATGTCATAGGACACTTGTCACCGTAAGATCAAAAGAGAAAATGGACGGTCCAGATCGAGCCACGTATTTTTAAGATCAACGGTCCAGATTCGGTCTGTTTTTCTATAAATACCCCCTCCTCTCCCTACCATTTCGTCCAAGCATAAGGAATCCATGGGGAAGCTCTTGCAAAATGGTTTCTAGAGAGAGAAAGAAGAGGGAGAAAGAAAGGCCAAGTGGTTCCAAGCGAGATCAAACTCTAAAACACGGTATGTGGTGGTTATAGCACCTGATTTTATGCCTATTTCGGATTAGTTACTGTGCGTATCTGATTCTGAAATTTTGCATGCTTAAAGTAAACTCTGTGAGCTTTAAATCCATAGGTAGAACACTTCATTTGGATATGTGTACGATTTATGGTGATTTTTCAAAGTTAGGGTTTGAAATCTGGAAACAGTGTTGAACTTTTGGAAGAGTTTCAAGTTCCGTACAGTTCCGGTACTGTTTGGTGTAGAATTGGCTCTTGAAACTATTTTTCCTTTAAATTTAACTTAAGGATGTTCCAGTGAGACTTGGAAGCACTCAATTTAGATTTTTATAGAATTAATTATGAATTTTCAAAGTTGAGCAAAAATTCTGGAAATTCTGCATGAACAGTACCCGCGAAGCAAAATTTCCAGATTTGGTATTCTTGAATCTAAGGCCATCTAAAGTGGTCCTAATTGACAAGAAATGGATCTTAAGGATGGGAAATGATAAGATTTATGTTAGAAAAGTTGGAAAGAAAACCCTAAGACTAAGAGAAAGGGTTGAGGTTCAAGAAAGCTAGTCTTGAACTTTATGTAATCTAGTGGTTCTAATGGATTGTATGATCAATGTGACTATGTTTAGGACCTTTGGAACATCCAAGAGGATGTTTGGTGATGTTGACCGAATGTCCACATGGTTGGAAAGACAAGGGAATCAAAGGAAAAGCAAGGGGAAAGCCATGTTATAAGGTAGTGAACTTACCTATACTGTGTGCTTGATATGTATGCTTGCATGATGTGATTGTGTTGCCATGATGTGACTAAGCTATGATGAAATGTTTGCAAAGTTATGTTTGCAAGTTTATGTTATGTTTTGCCTTGGCAATATGTTATGGAAGCATGAAATGCTTTAGCCTACTTTCCATGGCATTCATGTGTTAATGTTATAACATGTCATGCATGTGCATTATGTCTTGCATGCTTATGGGTAGTGTTTGCTACTGAGATTCTCCCGAATCTCACCCCTCCCTAACCAACCATTTAGGTCAATCAATGATGGGCAATAATGGCATGAGAAGCAAGGAGAAGTAAGCGGAGAATTATTCTTGTTAATGGATGAGACTGTTGATATATGTATAATTCTACTATTTTGTGAACTATGTTATGGATGCCAATGATACCATGTATTTAATTATAATATTTATGGCATAAATGAAAGTGTATGAGCATGAACGGGAAAGAGTAAGGTCATGTTATGTATGCCAAAGAAATAAAAAGAATTAAAGAGATGTTAAGGGATAAAACGTAAGTCCTGGAGCAGTGAATTTGTAGCTCAGTTTGACCTATCAAACGAGTGAGTTAGGTCATAAGATTTGGCAAGCAAAGAGATCTGATGTTTCTATTTAAAATGAGGGGTAGTTTGCCCGATTCCGATAACCGAGCAGAAAGTTATGCCTTTCCAAAGTTAGGCAAAAATACAGTAAAATCCGAAAATGACCAAATGAACAGTAACTTTTTCAAAGGAAATAGAGCTCGAATTTCAAGGCAATCAGTTTAGAAACTATTTTTCCTCAAAATTTTATCCAAAGAGCTTTCTGTAGAACTTGGAATCACTCAATTTCAATTTTTCTACAATTAGTTACGAATTTTTGAAGTTTGTCACATTTTAAGGTGACAATGAATAGTAACCCGTAAATGAAAATTTTCAAACTTGATTTTTAATCAATTGTAGCCTTCAAAAGTGATTCCAAATGCTTCCGCAAGGAAAGTTAATTGGTATAAACATAAGGTGTTACACAAAGGGCATTCTTTTATAAGCAAAATCCCATAAGAACAAGTAAAGCTAGTCTTATCTTGATCCTCTGGTGCAATTGGTATTTGGAAATATCCTGAAAATCCATCTCAAAAACAATAATTAGTTCTACCAGATAATCTCTTGATCATTTGATCTATGAAGTGTAATAGAAAGTGGTCCTTATGTGTTGCATCATTTGGCCTTCTATAGTCACTGCACACATGCCATATATTATGTATCCTAGTTGGTATCAATTTATTTTTTTCATTTTTAATAATAGTGATACCAATTTCTTAGAAACCACTTGTACAAGGCTGACCTATTCACTATCCGAGATAGGGTATATGATGCCTGTACTTAACCTCCTTTTAACAACATCCAGAATCAAGGGGTTAAGCCTATGTCCAAGTCATCTAATTGGTTTTATCCTATCATTTAATAATATTCTGAGAGCACAAATTGAAGGATTAATTCCAGGTATGTCTGCCATAGACTAATCTATTGCCTTTTCTGCAAAATAGCAATTAATTATTACTCCTTTATAATAGTGAGTGAAGTAGCTATAATCATTGGTAATTTATTAATTTTAGCAAGATACACACATGGGGGGTAGTGGTTTAAGTTCTAGTTTGGGGGGTTTCACCACAAAAGGAACCAACTCCTACCCCAACAAAATGCTGCTGTAGGTCCTCACTTGATTCTGGAATTAACATCCCATTAGAATAGCAACTGATTGAACCCAATTGTTCTATGTTATTTCATATCATTTTAAGGGTATTTATCATAGATTTTGGTTCCTTTTGATGACAATTGTGCTTAATTTAGATTAAGAGTCCTTACTTTGAGTTAGTGTCTTTTTTAGGGTAAAATTGTCATAATTGGTTATTAATTGTATTCAATTGATTTCTAGGACAATTGATGCTTCAAATTGTTACTTTTTATTGTAGGACACTTGAGATCAGGGCCAAGATTAAAGACTCAAGGCACAAGATGCAAAGAGGAGCCTCTGCCATAGTTCACCGCGGCACACTTCTTCCTTCTCTGCGGCGAACGTCGCCCATCAAAGAGGAAAGCTCTCTGCCATGGTTCGCCGCGGCAAACCCCTCGTATCAGCAAATTTCAGACCCAACCATTTCGAGAAAATCTGACCTACCCACCTCCAGGAACCAACCCATACACGTCATTTTCGGGTTAGAAACCCTATTTTGGGTATGGGTGAGGTCAGACATAAGGAGGTAGCCACCACTTACGTTTTCTATCATCATCTCTTCTCATCTTTCCCACAAAACCCTAATTCTCCATCTCCATCTCCATCTCCTTCACCTTCCATTTTCCTACACTTCTTCTTCATCCACTTTCATTTCCTTCATCTCCTGACTGTTATGGCTGAAGATTTACCTCTGGTTGGAGCTGATTCCAAGGCTATGATGAGCTGAGCTTTTCCAACTCTTGAAGATGGTGGAGTAGCATGAGTTTCCAAGCTTCAAAGGGGAGTTTTAGTTTTAATCTTTAGTTTCTAGCTATGTGTTTATAATTTCCTAGGTATAGGAGTTGTAAAGTCTTAGTTAGACACTTTGGTTATTTATGTAATCATTGGTTAATGATTAACATTTGTAATTTGGATTGATTGATGTTGAATTTTGTGTTTAAATATATGTAGTTGCATATATGCTTATTGTAACTCTCATGATTCTCTCCTATCTTGCATGGTTATGTTTCGGTACTGAGTTGATTGTGTGTTACATTGAGCCAATTGCATGATCATTCCAAAATTACACATTAGGGAAGCTAAACAAAGCTTTCATTAATGTAAGCTTTGGACTCAATGAGTTATTGAGGTTCATATTAAGAAAACCTAATGGATTTTGAAACTCCCAATATTTAAGTGAACTATGATTGCCATCAAAACCATTTTCAAGAGATTTCCTATCAATCATTTCCATTACATCATTATTATCTTAAAACACTAAAAACATAGTATCTTACGTTTGTTTTCATTGCATTCAGTTTAGGCACCATTTATTTAATGTTAAAAACCCAAAAACCCCTTTTCATTACATTGCATGGCATTTAGTCTAACTTAGGTAATTAATTAAGGCTCCCAAGCGTGAAACGACCCGAGTTTGCACTACACTGCATAGCTTGGATTTATTTTTGATTGAGAACCCCAAAGCGAACGACAAAAAGGCTCTCGTCAAGTGGCACCGTTGCCGGGGAGCCAAGGAATTGGTTCTCTAGGTTAGCTTGTGCTAATTGGTTGTCAATTGAAGTTTTGATCTTTTTGGGTTGCATCTTAGGTAGTTTAGTTGCATATTTGTTCATAGTATAGGTTTTCATCTTGCATAGCATCAAAATTTTTAGAAATACAAACAAATATACTGATTTTCTTGATTTTCAGCATCTCTCACGTTGCATCAGTGGAGTCCAGTATCTGATAAGCATTATGTGACACTTCACCGCGGCCAACTTGCTCCTTCGCCGTGGCCAACTGTCTAAAAAACTGAAGGATTCCTCTCGGGATACCTTCGTCGCGGCACACCTCTGCTTTCGCCGCGGCCAACTCCCTGCAATCAGATATCTGGTCGCCTCTGTCAACCTTCGCTGCGGCCAACCTCTGCTTTCGCCGCGACAAACTCTTTTGGAAAATTTTGAAACTTACACTTTTTGCTTCTTTTTCTGTGCATACATACTCATACTCACCCATACACTTGCATTCATCACATTGCATGCTTTTAGTTGACTTTGTGTGTTGCAAGTCAATTTTGTTTGCTCTTTCTCTTGTGGCTGTTATCTTGCATGCCACGAAAAACAAAACTTGTGCCCTATAACCTTGAGATTAAGAGAAGACTCAGAGAGATAAGAAGAGAGAAAAGAATTGAGGGGACAAGTGAGTTGGTGATTGAGCAAGAGAATATTTCTGTGGAATCTAGCCTATCTAGTAGTGAGAGTGAGCCTACTGACCAAGAGATAATGGCTGAATTACCACAAAACCAACCTAATCCTAACCTGAATGCTAATCAAGTGAGGAATGGTGGTAATGGTGAACAAGAGAGAGTAGGAGAAAATAATGGACACCCTGGGAGAAGAACAATTAGGGAAGCCACAACTTCTGATGTAAATTTTGATCCTTTTACTGCGGCTTGTCCAAATTTTGAAGTTAACTTTGAGATTAAGGGTTTATTGATTAACTCTCTTCCCAAATTTCATGGCTTGACAGGAGAAGACCCATACCTCTATCTGCAATCTCTTTCCATGATTTATCAGAGTATGAAGCATGTGGGAGCATCATTAGACAAGTGCTATGGAAAGTTTTTCATCTATCCTTGGAAGGAAAAGCTAGAGAATGGTACATGAGCCTCCCAAGACATGTAGCTGATGCATACCACAGTTGGGGGAACTTAAGGAAGGCATTTCTGGAGAAATACTTTCCGGCTTCTCGTACTTCATCAATGAGGAAGGAGATTTATTCTACCAAGCAAGACTATGACGAATCTCTCTATGATTATTGGAATAGATTTCAGGACCTACTTTCAAGACAATATCTAATCAATTCTCGAGTGGTTGTGTATACAGATCATGCAGCTGTTTGCTATTTGCTCAAAAAGCCACAATCCAAACCAAGATTGATTAGATGGGCTTTATTGCTTCAGGAGTTTGATATTGAGATTAAGGATAGACCCGGGGCAGTGAATCAAGTAGCCGATCACTTGAGTAGGCTACCAGAAGACACAAGGGGAGTAGACTCTTCTGACTTGACTTGTGATTCTTTTACCGATTCAGCTTTATGTCCTGTGGTTTCTATAGAGCCTTAGTATGCTAATATTGTCAATTATCTCATGTCTGGACTCACTCCTCCCTTTATGTCTAGATTTCAGGCACAAAAGCTTCGTAGCGAGTCAAAGTACTACATTTGGGATGCCCCTCATCTGTGGAGGATGCGCAGTGACTAAGTAATACAGAAGTGTGTGCCGGAGGAGGATTTTGAACCTATTATTTCAGCTTGCCATTCCATGGTTTGTGGTGGTCATTTTAGTGCAAGGAGGACATCTAGAAAGGTCTTAGATTCAGGATTTATTGGCCCACCCTCTTCAAAGACTCTTTTACATTTTGTAGATCTTGTGACAGATGTCAACGATTTGGGGGGTTGGGAAAAAGACATGAGATGCCTCAACAGCCCCTCCTGTTTTGTGAGATTTTTGAGGTTTGGGGAATTGACTTTATGGGACTCTTTCCTTCTTTCTTTGGTTTTGTATATATTTTATTAGTCGTAGATTATGTATCTAAGTGGATTGAAGCTATACCTTGCAGAAAAGATGATGCCCCAACTGTACATAGATTTCTAAAATCACACATTTTCTGTAAGTATGGGATCCCTAGGGCTATAGTGAGTGATCGGGGAACATATTTTTGTAATAGGAAAGTCAACAGCCTATTGTCCAAATTTGGTGTCACTCATAAAATCTCCACTGCCTATCACCCCCAAACCAATGGCCAAGCTGAAATATCTAATAGGGAAGTGAAGCATATTTTAGAGAAAATGGTCAAACCATCCAAGAAGGACTAGAGCTCACGTTTAGAAGAAGCATTATAGGCTTACCAGACTGCATACAAATCGCCCATTGGCATGTCTCCCTACCGCTTAGTTTATGGAAAGCCATGTCACTTGCCAGTGGAGCTGGAACACAAAACATATTGGGCGGTCAAGCAGTGCAACATGAATATAGAGTCCTCTGGCATGGAAAGGAAGCTGCAATTGCAAAAGCTGGAGGAGATTAGACTTGAAGCTTATGAGAACTCCAGACTCTATAAGGAGAAGACTAAATTTGTGCACGATCGGGGTATCTTGAGAAAGGAATTCAAGGAAGGCGATAGAGTACTGTTGTACAAGGCTCGATTTACCTTCAAGCAAGGAAAATTCAACACCAGATGGGATGGGCCATACACAGTCACTAAAGTGTACAATTTCGGTATGGTGGAGCTACTACATAAGGAGACCGAGGCCAGATTCAAAGTTAATGGCCATCTACTGAAGCTCTACCATGAGAACCAAAAGCCTCCTTAACTCCCTGGTCGTTTCTTTCCTTCACTCATTTACATGCTTTTGCTTAATTATTGATCTTGCTATGTTTTGTGCATTGTATGTTGAATGAGTATGGTGTCACACCTTACTTATATAATACCTTAGCATTCATTTAGAACCATTCCAGACCACTTTGGATGGTCTTAAGCTTAAAAATTTCAATTTGGACGTAAATTTTCAGAAAATTACTGTTCACTGTCCAGTTTTCATAACTTTAAGTTAATTAGTGACATGCCATCATGCTTTATGCTTGGTATAAAAATGCATGGCCATGGGAACATATTAAAAACAGCATTTCCAGTAACAATCATCATGTCATAACATCATTCAAACAACAAATACAAACCAACACATAAGCATACCATGTCAATCACATAAAGGGTAAGTTCACTACCTTGCACCTCAAGCTTTCCTCTTACTTTTCCTTTGACTCCCTTGACTTTCCAACCATGTGGGCATTCGGCCAACATCACTAAACATCCTCTTGGATGTTTCAAAGATCCTAAACATAACCATAATGATGACACAATCCATTAGGACCATTAGATTACATAAAGTTCAAGACTAGCTTTCTTGAACCTCAACCCCTTTCTCTTAGTCTTAGGGTTTTCTTTCTAACTTTTCTAATATAAATCTTATCATTTTACAT
This sequence comes from Neltuma alba, assembly GCF_004799145.2. NCBI lineage: Eukaryota > Viridiplantae > Streptophyta > Magnoliopsida > Fabales > Fabaceae > Neltuma > Neltuma alba. Next base: position 24,085 of record NW_021631977.1, read on the forward strand.
CCTTATGATCTATTTCCTATCAATTAGGACCACTTTAGATGGCTTTAGATTCAAGAATATCAATCTGGAAATTTTGGTTCGCGGGTACTGTTCACGCAGAATCTCCAGAATTTTTGCTCAACTTTGAAAATTCATAATTAAATCTAGAAAACTCCAAATTGAGTGCTTCCAAGTCTCACTGAAATATAATTAAGTTAAATTTAAAGGAAAAATAGTTTCAGGAGCCAATTCTACTTAGAACAGTACCAGAATTGTACGGAAATTGACAATCTCCCAAAAGCTCAACACTGTTTCCAGATTTCAAACCCTAACTTTGAAAAATCACCATAAATCGTACACATATCCAAATAAAGTGTTCTACCCATGGATTTAAATCTCATAGAGGGTACTTTAGGCATGCCAAATTTTAGAACCAGATATGAACAGTAACTAATCCGAAAAAGCCATCAAATCAGCACGTAATTCTTCCAATTTTCACATAGATCCACTTGGATCTACCATACTTTGGGTGTTCTAGCAAGATCTAACAACCAAACTCCCTTCCCCACTCATCAACCATTTCGACCAGCCATCAAAAGGGAGAGAAGACATATTTTCAACCATAAAAGAGAAAGAAACCAAGGCAAGAACACATCTAGAGCCAAGAACTCACCTTGAACCTTGATTGTATGATCAAAGTTGATGCCTTTCTCTTGGTTTTCCCTCAAAACTCTCTCTTTTTCCCTCTCTTCATGCCTTGCACGAAATTGCCATCTGATTTAGGGGAGAGAGCTCATTAATGTGTTCAAAATATCCCACCACCATCATTAATGTTATGCCAAGTGTCATTAGCCTACTTAATCTTAATCCTCTCTCTTAATTAACTTAAATCATAATGTAATTAAATTCCAAAGTCAAGATCCTCTCCATTGGTAGCTTGACACTTGGGAAAGCTTTAATTACCATCCATTAAAGGCTTGACAAGTGGCGACTTGTGGCCCAAGTAAAGTGCAAGACTCTGATTAATACTTTATCGGTGCACTTTTACTCCGGGTTTAACTTCTTTTCTCTAATTACAGTGCTCTGGCCTCTGTAATTATTTTTTGTCAGATCCATAAATTCTCTTTAATTTTAGAGAGTATCTATGAATTTTCTTAGCCCATAACACTTCCTTTAAGCCTTGCATAAAATTCATTTACTAAAATACCCTTTTATCGGCAAAACCGACTCTTTAATTTCTTAAAGCCACTCTACTGGCCTTTTGGTTGCGGGACTAATTTTATAAATTAGTACAACCTTTCAACCCCTTAATCCTCATTTTTGTATACACTTTTGAGGTCTCTTGCTATTTCAAATAATTACCTCAAACGGTATACTTTTTACCGGTCACAACCTCATAAATTCCATTTAAGCTGCCTCAGGGGTATTTTCATCTTTTCTCTTCATAGAAGAGTCTTAGAATATTATTTCCTATTTTTTGGGATTTTCTTGGAATTTTCTGTACACTCTTCCATTTTTGCCCTTGTTGGTCATAACTTTTTGAATTTACGGTTTTACCCCTGCTTAAGCCTAACCTCATAGAACCATCTCTTTGAGGTTTCTAACTTACCCATTGGCCTGTATCTAGTCTCTTTTCTCTTTTTGGGCCTTCGAGACTTTACTGGAGCCTCTAACCTTAATTATACTCGAGCCCCTGAAAACTTTTTCTTTGCAGTTTAGTCCCTGAAACTGCTTTAAACTTCCTTTCTCGTCTTTGGGACTTCTGCTCACAGGGGTCTGGTAACCTATTTAATTTAGGCTATTTTTTGAACTTGTAGGCATAAAAGTCTGGATTTTACATATAGGGGAAAACCCTTTTCAGTAGGATAGTAGTGTAGTTGTTGTTTGAATTCAATAAGACTCCCTCTATCCTATCTTATTTTGTGCTTGATGATTTGGTGCTTTTAATGAATTATATGATTCAAATTGATTGAGAAAGTTTGTCTGTGGTATACTTCTTAATCATGGACTTATTGAACACCTTCTAATCTCTTTTGTTGCACTTTAAAGTTTTTGAAGTATCCAGCTACATCTGTTGTTTGGTGTTGTGTTTCTATGATGTTTGAGTGTTTTATGTATTATTCTGTGCTCTCTGTGACACTTCATCGCGGCGAAGTGGTTCTTTTTCTCTTGTGTTGCTCTCGGTGATATTTCGCCGCAGCAAAGGTCGCTAGCCTTTGTGTGTTGCTCTCAGGAAGGTTTGGCCGCGGCGAAACCCTTCTTTTCTCCCTTTGTTTTCGCCTCGGGCATAGTTCGCCACGGCGAACCTATTCTTCACCGTGGCGAACCTGCCGTTTCTTTCTGTGCTGGACGTTTCTTCCTTCCTTATTTTTTCGCGTGAATTGTCCTTTTTGCCCCCCATTCTGACTTACCCACTCTTTTCTCCTGAACCCATTTCAGTCTTTTCCCCTACCCATTCTATTAAACCCCCCATTAACCTATTTCATTTCATCTGAAACCGTCGGTCCTTGCTCTCATTCTGAACCTCTCCCTCTTCAACTTCTCCCTTTCTACAGCCGTTGCAGCGATCCCTCTCCCTATAATTCTTCTGTGCCCTTCTATCTCTTCTCTCTGGTCTCATTCTCCCTTTTTCCTTTCTTCGTTTTCCCCTCTTTCTCTTCTTCTAGCATGCACACCAGCCTATTTCTCCCCTCATTGTGGTATGTTTTCTCTCTTCCTTTGTTCTTTCCTTTAGTTTAATTTTGTTTAGTTGTTAATTTGCTTATTTGTTATGTTATTGTGTTGTTGGGTTGGGTTATTTTTGTTGTTAAATTGTAGTTACGTAGCCTGTAGGTTATCTAATGATTCATAGTATATTGTGTTTTTTCTTTAATCTCTTTACTTAATTCTGAAAGCTTTTGATCATCTGAAAACCTATGAATCATTATATAACCATGTGCTACTGTCTAGGATGTGATTTTGGTTTTTCTGGGTAGTGTTAGTTATTCTTTGTGTAGTTTTTGTTTAGTGTGTGTTACTTCTTGTGTTCAGACTATGCCCCGCACTAAGAACCCCACACCTGTGTCTGAGTCAGATTCGGGGGATGAATACACTTTTAAGGAATTATACCGAAAAATTGACTAAAGACCCCTCCTTAATGAGTGCCCCTTTCCCTTAGACCGCCTGACCATCCTTTTGTCCGCCAGCTCCATGCCTCCCAATTAACCGGTTTAGTCCAAGAGCGTTCCATGGGTAATGACGCTTTTGTTCGCCACTTTTACACTTATGCCCGTTTCCATAGTTCTTTGGTAGTCGACTTCCGCAATGTCGTTGTCTGCCATGCCCTTACCGCCGACAACATCCGCTTCCATTACCCCGCCTTCTCCCTAGTCGCCATTCGGGCTATTTAGCCTACAGAGACAATTACCCATTTAACGATGTGGTCCAAACCCTATGTCATGACGGAGCCACTTGGCATTACCCCTGTACTTCCGAGCAATACCTTAAGCGATCCGAGTTCCGACCTGAGGCTCGCCCCTAGCTGCATTTTGTCTGTAACAACCTCATACCTACCACCCACCTAGCTAATGTTCCAAAGCACTAAGCTCTTTATGTTTACCTTCTCATGACTGGCCGCTCCTTCGATGTAGCCAACACCATCTACTCAGCCCTCCACGATGCCATCAACACCTCCAAACTCACCAACAGTATCATTTTTCCCCATCTAGTCACTGACCTCTTTAGGGCTGCCAATGTCCCTGAGTACAACAATGACAACTATTTTGAGCCCGCCCCCTTATTAGATATGACCGCCTCAAACAGCCTGTCATTGGACCCCCTCTACCCATCCCCACCCTGTGTATGATGTTGGCGCAGCACATGCAGCCAGTGCACCAGCTCCTGAAGCTCAAGAAGACCAGCCAGATCCAGAAGCTCCTGAACCTGTCACCTTAGACACTTTAGTTGACGATATTGATGAGCTGGCCGACCATGTCCACCGGTTGCGAGTCACACTCCTCCGCGAGATGAAGAGGCAGAGGGATCGTGATGCTCTATATGATCGAGACCGCCATTACCGCCGGCGTGTGGATGCCCTAATTGCTGACCGGTTGAACTTCATCCTCCCTCTCGAGGAGGAAGATCCTTAGAGCAGAGCCGGGACATCTGGAGCAGGCACTTCTGGTGCAGGACCATCCGGGTCTGGGGCAGATGATTCTGGGACGCAGCAGTAGCTTTTCACTTGTGTTTTGATTTCTTTATTGTTCTTTTTGTTTCTGTTTAGTTGGTGTAGCTGGATACTTGTTAAACTTTTTTGGCTCTTACATTGGATGTTGTTTGACCTTTTGGCTACTGATGGCCTTTACATTTTGCTATTGCTCTTACATTGGTCTCAACTTCTATTTTCCTTTTCCTCTTTGTTTTGTATGCAACCTCTCACCTTCTCCCTCCTTTTTGTGAATTCGATGTGTTGTGCTTCAATTTCAATTGGACTTCACAACTTCCAGTTCACTTTGTGATTGGTTTGCCTATACTGGTTCAAACATTGAGGACAATGTTGTGTTTAAGTGTGGGGGAGGGACCTATTGTGGATTTTAGCAAATAATTTCTCATGCATCCATGCATCTATGTGATTTTGAGGTGTTTTTGAACTGATAAATTGGTTGAATTGTGAATATTTTGAACTTGGTTTACTGAAGAGTTGAAATTGCACAGGATTTTGCTTTCTGCCACCCTTCGCCGCGACAAACATTTGCCTTCGCCGTGGCGAAGCCCCTTTTATCATGATTAATGTAGCTCTCGGCCACACTTCGCCGCAGCCAACTTATGTTTTGCCGCGGTGAAGCAGGGCCTTTCTCCAGATTTGGCTCTCTGTGAGCCTTCGCCGCGCGACCTCCATTCTTCGCCGCAGCGACCCCCCCTAAAAATAAAAAAAAATTTAAATAATAAATTCTTTGCAATTTCAGCTGGTCTTCAGAAATTTTTCCTGGTTTAGATTCTTTATGCTCCTGCATCCCTTTTAAAATTATTGGAAAAGTTCAAATTGTACTAGTGCTTTTATAAAACTTCCCATGCTTTTAAATGAGGGCTGAACTTGGGCTAGTTTATTCTCATGTTTTTGACAGATAGTAAGTGATGATATGCTTTGAAATTATGACTGTGTGGTTCTTAACCCTTGAGATTGATTAATTGAGATTTTAGCCTTGTTGGAAGGATTTTTGGGCCTAAAAAGTTATTAAATTGAGTGAATCTGCTTATTTCATATTTCTCTAGAACTTGTTTTAATTCTTAATCGAAGCTTAGTGAATCAATTTTTGTAAAAATGATAGAGGCATTCGATTTCAAATCCTCGTTTCCCAAACACAAACCCAATCATTTTACCGCTGTAACCCCTTTGGACCTTCATCTTGAGTACATGCATGCAATTATTTTGTAAATAAAAAAAAAGAAGAAAAGAATAAGAAGAGGAGAAGTTGCTTAAATCGAAAAAAGAAAAAAAGAAAAGAAAAGAAAGAAAGGATAAAGATATAAAAAATTGTTATAAAACAAAAACTAAGTAGCTTCTCCCCTTACTTTTATTTGGATTAATTCTGTCTTAATAATTTGTATGTTTGTACTCATTTCTGTTTTCATTCTCATTCCATTCATTTCACTTGGCCTTCATTCAAGTTCTAACCCCTAAAAATCCTCTTGATTTGCAAAGTTTGCTTCCTGTGGTGGAGAGGTAGAATTATTACAAGCCTATGGTAGGAATTGGATTGATAAACATTGAAGCTGATCATGTGATCACCCACTTCCATCGTGATACAACCATCTTTCATACTAATCACTATATTGGCAATTCGAAAGAATGGTCTCCCTAAGATCAATGATCCCTTAATGGTTGATTCATGGGAGATATCCAAGACATAGAAACCTATAGGAAAAATCAAGTGCTTGACCTTGACCAGAATATCTTCCAATAGTCCAAGAGGTCTTCTAATGCTTCTATCGGCCAACTGAATGACCATGCTAGTGTCTTTTATTGAATTAATGCCCAAAGACGTGTAGATAGATAATGGCATAACATTTATAGCAGCACCCAAATTTGGTAGGGCAGTAGCTATATTCATTTACCAATAGTTTATGGAATCGTAAATAATCCTGGATCAAAACACTTCACTAGTAAATGTGGCTTAAAAAGTGCTGAAACACTTAAGCCTATTTGAACCAATTTATTAGGTTTGCATTTCTTCTTGTTAGTACGCAGCTCCTTTAAAAATCTCACATACTTAGTGTCACATCCTGAATTTGGGCCTAGAAGCATTGGAATTAGCCTAAATTGGGTAGGCTACTAGACCTTTTTTGGCAGAGGTCCTAGAGATTCCCTGGATGCACAACAGGATTCCTAGGGACTAAATCGTAAAGGGAAACTTTTCTGGGACTGAGAAAAAAAAGAAGTTGGAGACTCAGAAGAAGTCTCAGGGCCCCAGGAATGAGAAATAGAGATAAATGTAAGCTAAAGGTTATGTTGGAGGCCTCAATAAGGTGAATTTTGAGGTTAAGCCAAATCAGGGGCAAAATCATGATTTTGTAAAATTTTGGGCTGGTAAGGGCAAAAAAAGAAATTATGCTCGAAAATCCCAGAAAAATCCCAAGAAATGGGAAATGGTAGGTTAAGGCCTAAACACTTTAGAAAAATTTCAGAAAAATAGGAATAAGGTTCAGAGGCCTGTATAAGGCTAAAAATAACAGAAATGCCCCTGGAAGGAATTTGTGAAATTCCCAGGGTTTTAACCGATTTGAAATATTATTGAAAATAAATTATTTAAAGTATAGAAAGGCCTTACATAATTGGAAGAAAATGGGAAAAAATACTTGAGGAATTATCACAAGTTTTAAAATGATTCTGTCCCTAGAAAGTGAAGAGGTTGGCTTTAATGGAATTAAAGTCTATTTACATACTATCCGGGGAAAGTCAAAATCAAATGTCTAGAGGTTGACTATTGACTTAAGAAAAATTAGAGGAATTCCCTGTGATGAATAAATAGTATCGGTACTCGGAGATAGATTCTCAACATTGTGGATCGATAGAAAGAATTCGGTCAATATCACTTCGAAATAATATTATTAATTATTTTAATTATTTTAATAGAAGAACAAGGGAAGAGCATCACTCTCTCTTTAGGAATATTATATAATGCTATGTGAATTTATTTGAGGTGAGAAAATGATGCCAGAAACATGTCCCAGTTGTCCCGAGAAAGTCAGGACCCGAAAAAGTACCCTATACGGTGCAAAATAGCAAGATAGGTGGAGGAATGCCTAAGGGTGGTGTAACATCTCGATTTTTGGGCCCTGAAGTACTAGAATAGCCTGAATAAGATAGGCTACTAGACCCCTTTTTAGTAGAGGTCTTAAAGATGAGAAAGAAAGTTAAAGCAGTTTTAGGGACTAAACTGCAAAGTGAATGTTTTAAGGGGCTAAAGGGTAATCAAAGTTAGAGGCTCCAGTAAAGTCTCAAAGGCCCAGAAAGAGAAAAGAGGCTAGATAGAGACCAAAGGTTAAGTTAGAAGCCTCAAAGAGATTGTTTTATGAGGTTGAGCCTAAGCAGGGGTAAAACCGTAAATTCAGAAAGTTACGGCCATCAGGGGTAAAAATGGAAAGTACTTAGATAATTCTAAGAAAATCCCAGAAAATGGGAAATAATATTGTAAGACTCTTTTGTGAAGATAGATGACGAAAATAGCCTGAGGTAACTTAAAAGGAATTTACAAGTTTATGGCTCAATTTGAGATGTAGAGGTAGATTTAATTGTTTGAGTCATAAGAAAGCCTCAGAAAATTATGGTAAAATGGGGATGTATGATCTAAGAGACTGTAGAAAATTATAAAATTAGTCTCATCCCTAGAAGACAAGCAAAATGGCTTTAAGAATACTTAAAGCCAGTTGTGCCCAAAAAAGCATTTTAAAGAATGATTTTTAAGTGCGGCTATAGGTTGAGTTTATGACCTGAGAAAATTCACAGATTTTCTCTAGAATAGGAGGAATTTTATGATATTTTTGGATGAATTTTTGGAGCTCTGGATTGAATAAAATGCTCCAGTCAAATATTAAATAATTTTGTCCCCTAAATAGGAGACAAAACCAAAGAAAATATCTAAGAGCCATCATGACGATGCTGAGTCAGCGTGCTGAGTCATCAAACGTAATCATGACACCGACGAGTCAGCGTGCTGAGTCATCAAGCGTAATCATGACACCTACGAGTCATCATGCTGAGTCACCAGAAGATATTTATGGACAGCATAAAAATCAGAACGCAGTATGGGAATATTTTAGACAATCTTTTGTCTACCCATTATAGCGAAATCTCTACTGCATGACTCAGTAAGGTTAAGTAGCCTGTCAGTAGAGCTAATTATTTTCATCTATGCTCCTTTAAGGTGGCACCATATATGTACTTAATTAATTGAGAAAATAGTGTCAGAACATGTCCTGGTGGTACAGGGTAAGTCAGGACCCGAAAAGTATCTGATATGGTGCAAGATTGGCTTGATAGGTGGAGAAATAATTAAGGAGATATTTTTGCACGAATTTCCATTTATTTTCTCCCTATTTTAATGCCATAAATGATGAAAGGACATAAAAGTGACAAGTGTACGGTTAGATGAGAAAAAGAAAATATTACGTGTACGGCTAGATGGAAGACATGTGTACGGTCGGATGCAAGGCACGTGTGCGGTCGGATTAAAGACATGTGGCTTGATGATGTAAGCATGATGTCATCATGATGAGGTAAGCATGATGTCATAGGACACTTGTCACCGTAAGATCAAAGAGAAAATGGACGGTCCAGATCGAGCCACGTATTTTTAAGATCAACGGTCCAGATTCAGTCTGTTTTTCTATAAATACCCCCTCCA
>NW_021631978.1:0-51109 GCF_004799145.2 Neltuma alba
TGTTTAGAGTTTGATCTGGCTTGGAACCACTTGGCCTTTCTTATCTTTCCCCTCTTCTTTCTCTCTCTAGAAACCATTTTGCAAGAGCTTCCCCATGGATTCCTTATGCTTGGACGAAATGGTAGGGAGGGGAGGGGGTATTTAGATAAAGCAGACTGAATCTGGACCGTTGATCTTAAAAATACGTGGGCTCGATCTGGACCGTCCATTTTCTCTTTTGATCTTACGTGACAAGTGTCCTATGACATCATGCTTACCTCATCATGATGACATCATGCTTACATCATCAAGCCACATGTCTTTAATCCAACCGCACATGTGTCTTGCATCCGACCGTACATGTGTCTTCCATCTAGCCGTACACGTATATTTTTTCTTTTTCTCATCTACCGTACACTTGTCGCTTTCATGTCTTTCATCATTTATGGCATTAAAATAGGGAGAAATAAATGGAAAATTCGTGTAAAAATATTTCCTTAATTATTTCTCCACCTATCAAGCCAATCTTGCACTGTAACGGATATTTTTTCGGGTCCTGACTTACCTTGTACCACCGGGACAACTTCTTCTTAAAATTCTGGCCAATAAAAGGTACATATATGGCGCCATCTTAGAGGAGCATAGATGAAAATAATAGCTCTACTGACAGGCTACTTAACCTTAGTGAGTCATACGGTGGAGATTTCACTATAACGAGTAGACAAAAGACTGTCTAAAATATTCCCATACTGCGTTCTGATTTTTATGCTGTCCATAAATATCTTCTGGTGACTCAGCATGATGACTCGTCGGTGTCATGATTACGCTTGATGACTCAGCATGATGACTCTCGGTGTCATGATTACGTTTGATGACTCAGCATCGTCATGATGGCTCTTAGATATTTTCTTTGGTTTTGTCTCCTATTTAGGGGACAAAATTATTTAATTTGACTGGAGCATTTTATTCAATCCAGAGCTCTAAAAATTCATCCAAAAATATCATAAAATTCCTCATATTCTAGAGAAAATCAGTGAATTTTCTCACGTCATAACTCAACCTGTAGCCCCACTTAAAAATCATTCTTTAAAATGTCCTTTTTTGGCACAACTGGCTTTAAGTATTCTTAAAGCCATTTTGCTGGTCTTCTGGGGATGAGACTAATTTTATAATTTTCTACAGTCTCTTAGATCATACATCCCCATTTTACCATAGTTTTTTGAGGTTTCCTTATGACTCAAACAATTAAATCTACCTCCACATCTCAAATTGAGCAATAAACTTATAAATTCCTTTTAAGTTACCTCAGGGGTATTTTCGTTATCTCTCCTCACAAAAGAGTCTTAGAATATTATTTCCCATTTTCTGGGATTTTCTTAGAATTCTCTAAGTACTTTCCATTTTTACCCCTGATGGCCGTAACTTTATGAATTTACGGTTTTACCCCTGCTTAGGCTCAACCTCATCAAACCATCTCTTTGAGGCTTCTAACTTAACCTTTGGTCTGTATCTAGCCTCTTTTCTCTTTCTGGGCCTTTGAGACTTTACTGGAGCCTCTAACTTTGATTACCCTTTAGCCCCTTAAAACCTTCGCTTTGCAGTTTAGTCCCTAAAACTGCTTTAACTTCCTTTCTCATCTTTAAGACCTCTACTAAAAAGGGTTTGGTAGCCTACCTCATTCAGGCTATTTCTGATACTTCTAGGCCCAAAAATTTGGAAGTTACAGAGGACAAGGCTTGAGCTCATGGACACATTAGGGGAGTGTTCTTAGTTTAATTCTGTGCTTGAACATGTGTTAGATATTTCTAGATTTAGGAATTTCCACTCCTTGTGTAATTATTATGATTAAACTATTGTAATTAATTGGATGATGTCTTATGTTGAATTATATATATCAGTTTTGGTTCCTTGTTGGTAAGTTGATTGTCAATGATTATTTATAGTTATTTGCTTGCTTGGTTTCTATGGTTGTTATTGACAATCATTGAAGGCATTTGCATCATCCATTTAATTACACTCTAAGTGGTTTTTAATAATGTTTTCAGAGGTGATAATTAACTTTGATCAAAGTAAGTTTTCATTAATTAAAGCATTAGACCTAGTGATTGCTTGGGGTTTTTATCCAGACTTAGAGATTTTCATAACTCCCATATCTTTTTAAGAGCAATGATAGCCAAGTTTTCATCATCAAGAGCCTATCTTATCATATGTTACCTTTAATCCAAGCATTCCTTAATTAATTTAAAAAGACCAAAAAATTTTACTTCCTTGCATTTACCTTTACTGTACCACTGTTTTTATCAACTAAAACCCTCCTTTTTACCCAAATCAATATGTTTTTGATAGCCAATTTAGTCTAGGTTTTCCAATAAAAATGCTCCTCAAGAAGAATGATAGGTTGTGCCCTATACTACATTATTTGGTGCAATCATATTTTTGATGACTCAGAAGGCGATGTCCCAATCCAATCAACAGGCAGCGTGTGGACTAACCCATAGTTGGTTAGTTTAAAACTACACAGGTATAGGCAGCTCTAATGTATAGCTAGGCTTCATGTGGTTTTCTTTCTGTGTGCTGTGGCAAAGAGTAATTAGTTATTCAATAAGGAGTTTTTTTTTTGGTCCATTAGTTTTTTTAGGTCTTCCATTATATGTATTTGGATTATTCCCAGTTGGTTTGTTCAAATTATACATAATGTCAAACCCTAATGTCACTTATGTTAAGCTTTAATTATGTGTGAGGGGTTAGTTAATGTATTAAGTACCTTAATCATCTATATATATATATATATCTTTCTTTTCAAATTATACATCATATTGTAAGATGCAATTTTTATTTTCGTATTTTATTGTTTGCTCTTGAGCACTAACTTCTTTCTCATTTGAATAATAGGCACCTAGTCCTGTAAGGAATAAGGAAAGAAGGGCATATATGGTTTCATGTGCTCACAAAGAGTACACAAGATATCGAAAAATGCAAGAGTGAGGTTGGTGAAGAGCACAATGACCTGGAGCAAGAAGGCAATACATTTTATACCTTACATTGAAAAGTAAGTATACTTTTATATTTGATGGACACAAAGATGTATATATATATAGAATTATAATTAACATGATTTATATCTTGTATTTTTCATTGGACTCTGCTTGTTTTTGTCCCCATGAAAATATCATCTATTGGTTTTATTCCCTACTTGGAGTGCTACAAGATGAAACTAAGAATTTCATCGAGACGTAAATTTATCATTGTAAATTTATTAGTATAAAGTTAAATATTTTCTAATATATATTTCATTTAATTTTTCATTTTCTTAGGATCGTTGCCAATATGAGAATGTTGAATGCGAATATAAATGTGATATGCTATATATGAGACATCATTGAGACAGAGGTCAAAGCTACATAAGATAAATAGAAGTGACATGATTATTTTATGATTCTTTAACTTTTTCAACTTTTTTTTATTCTTGGCTATTATATTGTTCCTTCTAATTTGCAGGCATGTCAAAATCAAGAGGAATATGAAGCCGATAGCATCAACATAATAAGGGATAGTTTGGAAAAAACAATAGTTGAGTTGATGATTAGTTTAGTTGAATTGTGATGGGAAAATTGGGCATCGATTATCGAGTAGAGTTTAGTGGAATTAGGGTGAATAGGTTTAGTATTATTTGTTGGCTAATAGGAAAACCTTCATTAAAATTTGACCCCAAAAACATCTTGTTTTGAGGACTTTCCATTGCAATCGCTAAAAGCTCCTCTAATTTATTCGTTGACAGCATAGATGTCCCTCTAAAAACATCATGAAAAGGTCATTTTAACCGCCATAAAGGCCTTTTCTGCAGTATTGTTAGTTTAGCATCTGTAATTTTAGTTTGGTCATAGCATCTTTTGCATAGCATAGGAATTTTTTTAAAGAAAACAATACAAAGAAAGATCCCAATTTTGTTTGGTTTACATTTTGCATTTTCATACATCTCATGCTTGTGCATTTTTGTCTTGTTTGTTCACACACATTCTTACTAGCACTTTTCTTGTGTTTGCTATTGCTTTTTTGTTTGTGGATTTTGCTTGTTAAGGTTTGGTTGCTACTGTATGGTCATTTGTTGTTATTACTTAAGTTACTCAACCATTCCTTGTGCTGAAATTTTGCTTTATGGCTGTCATTTCGTGTGGTTGTTGTTAAGTGTGTGGTTTTACACTTGTATTCTTGAGTTTTGCATTTGATTTTGCATGTATACCCTCATCTCCACACTAATTTTAAGTTTTGAGCTTGAAACCTATGCAGACGGTGCTTTGAACTTGGTTTTTATGATTTGAAGTTGAGTTTAAAACTGAAAGTTTTGAAATTCAATTTTTAAGCGTGACTAACTGAGTTTTCAAAGTCTCTAAGCATGAGTTTGAGACATACTCTGAGTGCAAAAGGGTTTTAAAAATCAATTTTGAAGTTTAAAATCTATTGCTTGAGTGTCCAGCAAGTTTTCCAAGTCTTCTCCTTAGTGTTTCTACATTTTTCCATAATTTTTTATTAGCTTCGTACTTTTTGCCATGGCAGACGCTTTAGTTTTTTTCCCTAAAAATTGCTCTATGTAATTCACCATAATGAAAACTCATTTTCACCTCGGTGGAAGCACAAGAATTCATGTCTCTACCATTTGGCATGAGGTTTCGCCATGGCAAATTGATGGTGAACTTCTCCCTTTTCTTCTCTATGTTATTTGCCACGGTGCATCTATTTTTTCACCACAGCAAATGTGTTTCAACTTTTAAAAAAAATTGCTTCTTCATTTGTTTGTGCATGCATACCATACCATACCATACTTCATACATACACTCACACACTCCATATACAATCTTTCTCACTTACACCCATCTCATTCATCTATTTTTACTTGAATTTTTGTGCAAGACAATTATGTGCAATTGTGAATTCTCTCCTTTTCTTTTTACTTGTCCTTGTGCATAACTAAAGACTCTTCTTAGTACTCGATGATCCTGAAATTAAACAAACTTTAACTAGATTGAGGAAGTTAAAGAAGATTAGGGAAGTAGAAAAAAGAAGTAATAGGTTTGAAGAAGGTAACTTATCAACCAAAACTAATTATTCCAACTCTGAAACTGAAGTAGCATCCCCTCTTAGCGGAGATTTCAACATGGCTAATAATGAGGGAAATAATCATTATATTGTAAATCCTTCTAATCAAAACCTAAATTTGAATAGGAATGCTCATGGTAATGGTGAGGATGGGAACAACCTTGAAAGACAAGGTGAGAACAATGGTCAAAACAATAGACATAATAGCAATAGGGGTAGAAGCAAGGGATTTGACTTCTTTTGATGCAAATTTTAACCCTTTTAATACTACTTGCCTACATTTGATGTTAATTTTAAATTGAAAGGCTTACTTGAATAGCTTACCTAAGTTTTATAGTTTATTAGGTGAGGATCTTTTCCAGTATCTTCAAACTCTACAACTAGTGTGTGCTAGTATGAAACTTATGGGTGCTAACTTAGAAGAATTTCAATGAAAGGTCCACCTAACATTAGAGAGTAAAGCTAAGTACTAGTACTTCAGATTATCAAGACACATGGTTAATGTTTGTAACTCATGGAGTGATTTGAGGAAAGCGTTTTTGGAGAAATACCTTCCAACATCCAAAACAGCCAACATGAGAAAAGAAATCTAATCAATAGCTCTTTTATGAGTATTAGAATAGATTCTAAGTGTAACATCACAACTTCTGTCACATCCTAATTTTTAGGCTTAGGAGCCCTGGGAGTTGCCCAAAATAGGTAGGCTACTAAGCCCCTCGGAGTAGAAGTCCCAAAAATGATAAAGAAAGTCAAAGCAGTTTCAGGGACTAAACTGCAAAGTAAGAAAGTTACTAGGGGGCAAACGTGTAAGTAATGTTGAGGTTCCAGGAGAGTCTCAAGGGGCCAAAAAGAGAAAGGAGGCTAGATACAGGCCAAAAGTTAAGTTAAAAGTCTCAAAGAGATGTTTTATGAGGTTAAGCTCAAGTAAGGACTAAATCGTAATTTCAGAAAGTTACAGCCAATAGGGGTAAAAATGGAAAGTATACAAAAAATTTCAGGAAAATCCTACAAATTGGGAAATAATATTGTAAGACTCTTTTGTGAAGAGAAATGACGAAAATACCCTTGAGGCAACCTAAATGGAATTTATAAGATTATGGCCTAGTTAAAAGTACATCGATTGAGGTAATTATTTGAGATAGCAAGAGACCTCAAAAATGTACACAAAAATAAGGTTAAATAGTTAAAAGATTGTAATAATTTAAAAAATTAGTCTCACTCCCAGAAGGCCAGTGGAATGGCTTTAATGAAATATAAAGCCCGATTATGCCGATAAAAGGGCATTTTAAAGAATGATTTTTAAGTGGGGCCTATAGGATGAGTCATGGCTTTAGAAAATTCATAGAATTTCTCTAAAGGTAAAAATAAATTTGGAGTAGACAGAACAATTTTCAGAGCTCCAACAAGCCATAAAGAAACCCAGAAAAACGAGAGTCAAATAAATAGGAGAAAATATTTAAAGAAAAGACAGAAGTAATTATGGCTCATTAATGCATCATGTGGGGTAATCATGACACCATGTGAATGCATTAAAGAGGAGAGAAGAGGTAGTAGAATAAGACAAAAGTGATGTGACAAATATTTCAGTCCTCCAGGAGACTGGAATTGAAAAAAGAAATCGGTAAAGTGCACTCTTGTCTTTTACTTTGCTATGCTACTTGTCAAGCTATGAATGGAAGGAATTTTGGTACCACTTGTCAAGCCAAGAATGGAGAGGATTTTGACTTTGAAATTTAATTTCAATTAGATTTATTTTAAGGATGGAAATTAGTTCAAGAAGGCATAAGATGTTGACACCTAAGCTTTGTAATTTAGGTGAACTTGGATGGCAAAGGATTCAGACTTGGCTTATAAATAGCCATCTCCCCCTCTCACAAGAGCACATTTTCAGCCAACCTAGGGGGAGCTCTTGTAAAATATTTTCTTGAAGTTTAATCAAGGAGAAACTAACTACTATGGTACACAAGCTTGAATACAAGATTAGTTTTATGTTCTACCTTATATATTGCTTTGGTTTGTTGAGTTTTGTGGTTGAAAAATTTTGATTCCCTTAAGGGGAGGTGTTGGTCAAAGTTTGTTATGAAAGAGGGAAGATGATTTTGATGTTAAACCTAGTCTAAAGTTATTGATTATAGCTTGATTCAATTGGTATTGTGTTGAAATTTGAAAGATTATATGATATGGTTTTTGGGTGTACTGTTCAACCAGATTTGGTTATGCACCTTAGGATGTGTTTTTGATGATTCTAAGGCATCCAATGGATTTATAATGGAAAATTATGTGGAAACAAGTTGAGAAAGTGAAGTTGGAAGCATTAGAATCAAAAATGGAATTTAGGAATTCCAAGCCCTATATTTCGACCAAGGGCCATTTTTAGGGAAGGAGTTGGATTTTCATGAATCCAAGCTCATATTTGGATTCCTTGGATAAAATTATATAGGATTGGCCTAAGAGAACAATTGTTACAAAGCTAGAACACTAATCCTAAAATTTAGAGAAAAGGTTAAGCTCAAGAGAGCTAGTCTTGAACCTTATGTAATCTCTTGATCCTAATGGATTGTATGATCGATCTGGCTATGTTTAGGACCTTGGAACATCCAAGAGGATGTTTGATGATGTTGACCGAAAGCTCTCATAGTTGGGAAGTCAAGGGAGTCAAAGAAAAAGTAAGAGGAAAGCTTATGGTACAAGGTAGTGAACTTACCTATTATCATTGCTTGATGTTGTATGTTATGGTCTGATATGTACATGATGTTTGAATATTGTTGTGACATGTTTTGGCTACTATAATTGCTATTTATGATGAGTATATTATGCCTCCATGGCCATGCATTAAGTAGGTAGCATTAAGCATGCTAATATGTCACTAATTAACAAGAGAATAAGCAAGTTTGCATATCATGCATTAGCATCCATCTAGCATGATTAATATGGAAAGTTTGCTACTAAGATTCCCTCAAATCTTCCCCCTCCCTAATCAACCATTTAGGTCAATCAATGATGGGCAATGAATGCATGATGGAAGGAAGGAGAAGAAAGTGGACAATTTGATGTTAATGAATGAGACCAATGATTAATGTTTAATTCTCATATTATGTAAATCATATTTATGGATGCCAATGATGTAATGTAATTAATTAGAATGCCTATAGCATGAATGGGAATGTATGAGAATGAATGGGAAAGAATAAAGCCAAGTTATGTATGCCAATGTAATAAAAGAATTAAAGCAAGAATTGTTTAAGGGATAAAACATAGGTCCTGGAGCAGTCAGTTTCCAGCTCCAGTTTGACCTATTAAATGAATGAATTTAAGTCATGAATTTTGTCAAGAGTATAACACACATCCCAAGATTTAAAATGCGAGGTAGATCACCTCAATTGGATGTTTATACAAGGAGATATGAATTTTCAAAGTTGAGGCATAGAATCTGGAAGTTCCAGATTAGACCAAATAAACAGTAAAATTTGGATAATAAACTGTACGAATTGGCCAGGGATAAGTCCATTTTTATATTTTTTTCCTTGAAGACCATTAAAAGAGCTTCAAATAGAAATTTGGAGCACCTCCATATGATTTTTTTAGAATTAGTTATGATTTTTCAAAATTGGACCTGTAATCTGAAAAGATGCACCGTGAATAGTACCCGGGGAGTTAAATGAAAATTTTAATTTTTGGGCTTAAGTTATGATCTAAGTGTTCCATTTCACTTTCTAATGCATACTCTGATGTGATCAAATTATGGCAAATAGAATCACATTGCATGGCATCAATATTAGAAAATTAAGTTTTCAAAAATTTTCTTCTCGAGTTACTATTTTTTGGTAACCCTAGAATTTTGGCCAACTTTGAAAATTTATAACTAATTTTAGAAAAATTAAAATGATGTAGTTCTAGTTTCTATTTGAACTCTTTTATAACCAATTCTAGAAAAAAAAAAACCCATTGGCTCTTTTATGTTTCCATTTGAGCTCTGTTTTGTTTCCAAAAAGTACTGTTTATTTGGTCATTTTTTAACTTTCAGGTTTTTACCATAAATTCAACCTTTCATAACTTTCAGCACAACAATCCAAATTAGCTGATCTATCACTCTATTTAAAGCTTGGAATGTGTGCTCTAAGCATACCATGTATCATTGTCAGATTCATTCATCTGTTTAGAAACTTTGTAGCCACAGAATCATGACTTTTCAAGCTTTTATCATCTCTTATTAAGCATAATCTTGGAGCGTATGTAGTTATGAAAATCAACTATACATCATTCGCACCAACATTTACTCATATATTAATTATATTCTTCTAGAGATAAGGTCATTG
The DNA here is from genome assembly GCF_004799145.2 of Neltuma alba. Classification (NCBI taxonomy): domain Eukaryota; kingdom Viridiplantae; phylum Streptophyta; class Magnoliopsida; order Fabales; family Fabaceae; genus Neltuma; species Neltuma alba. Next base: position 9,390 of record NW_021631978.1, read on the forward strand.
TCTCATATATTCATCCATCACAATTTACAAATTTACATTATTCAACTCAAATGTTCATAAGAGCATGACATTTCATATAATCCTCCATTGAGTCTCCACATTCTTTTCTTTACTTATGGAAGGTCCAGCCCCAAATTTTTACCACAAATTCAACCTTTCACAACTTTCAGCACAACACTCCAAATTAACTAATCTACCACTTTATTTAAAACTTGGAATGTGTACTCTAAGCATACCATGTATTATTATCAGATTCATTCATCTGTTTCGAAACTTTGTAGCCATAGAATCATGACTTTTCAAGCTTTTATCATCTCTTGCCAAGCATAATATTGAAGCGTATGTTCTATAGTTATGTAAATCAACTACACATCATTCACATCAACATTTACTCATATATTAATTATATTCTTCTAGAGAGAAGGTTGTCACATCCCGAATTTTGGGCCTAAAAGTGCTAGAATCAGCCTAAAATGGGCAGGCTACCAGATCCCTTTTGACAGAGGTTCCCTAAAGAGACAAAGAGATTCCCAGGGACTAAATCACAAAGGAAAAGTTTTCTGAGACTAAGAAAAAAGGGAAGTTAGAGACTTGGATGAAGTCTTGAGACCTAAAAATGAAAAATAGAGATAAATATAGGCCAAAGGTTATGTCGGAGGCCTTAATGAGGTGAATTTTGGGTTAAGCCAAACCAAGGGCAAAATCATAATTTTGCAAAGTTTTGAGCTGGTAAGGGCAAAAATTAAAATTATGCCTGAAAATCCCAGAAAAATCCCAAAAAATGAGAAATGGTAGGTTAAGACCTGAATACCTTAGAAAAATTTCAGAAAAATAGGAATAGGTCTAGAGGCCCGTATGAGGCTAAAAATAATGAAAATACCCTTGGAAGGAATTTGTGGAATTCCCAGGGTTTTGACTAATTTGAATAATTATCTAAAATGAATTATTTAAAGTATAGAGAGGCCTCAAATAATTATAAGAAAATGAGAAAAAATACTTGAGGAATTATCACAGGTTTTAAAAATAATTTCGTTCCCAGAAAGCGAAGATGTTGGCTTTAATAGGATTTAAAGCCTATTTATACACTATCCGGGAAAAATCAAAGTCAACTGTCTAGAGGTTGACTTTTGGCTTAAGAAAAATTAAAGGAATTCCCAGTGATGAATAAATAGTATTGGTACCCAGAGACAGATTCTTGGAGTCATGGACCGATAGAAAGAATTCGGTCAAGTTCACTTTGAAATAAATATTATTAATTATTTTAATGGAAGAGCATCACTTTCTCTTTAGGCATGTTATATAATACCATGTGGATTTATTTGAGGTGAGAAAATAGTGCCATAACATGTCCCAGTGGTTCTGGGAAAGTCAAGACCCGAAAAAGTACTTGAGACGGTGCAAAATGGCAAGATAGGTGGAGGAATGCCTAAGGACTATATTTTGAACGAATTTTATATTAATTTTCTCCCTATCTTAATGTCAAAATAATCAAGGGATATGGAAGAGACAAGTGTAAGATTAGACGAAGGACAAGTGTACAATTGGATGAAAAATTAGTTATACAGTTAGATGCAAGATGTAATAAAAAAAAAAAAAAAGGGATGTTACACAAGACACGTGTACAGTTGAATTAAAGACATGTGGTTTGATGATGTAAGCATGATGTCATAGGGACACTTGTCACTATAAGATAAAGAGGAAAAATGGCTAGTCAAGATTAAGCCACATATTTTCAAGATCAACGGCCAAGATTCAGTCTTCTTTTCTATAAATACCCCTCCCTCCCCCTCATTTCGTCCAAGCTCAAGGGAACCATGGGAAAACTCTTACAAATAAATTCTAGAGAGAGAAAGAAGAAAGAGAGAAAAAGACCAAGTGACCTCATGCAAGATTAAGCTCTAAAACAAGGTACGTTCATGGTTTTTGATGTAGTTTTCGCTACCCTTGTTGTTATTGAGCTTAGTTATGGATTTTAATGATTTTTGGCAGCTTGAAACCCTGGGGGGTATGCTGCACAAAATGGTTAAGTGTAGGGGAAGATGAAATCAATGTTAGAATAATGTTTAAAGGCTTGAAAGGAATAAGAATCAAGTGGTTTTATGTTGAAATTGGTTGAATTTCATGGCTATGTAACTTGAGTAATATTTCGGTTAAGACTAGTTCATGAGAAAGGAGTTTGATTTTGATTATTTTGAGCTTGGAAATAGATTCTACATGCAAAATTGTATGGGAATAACATGTGGAATTAATTTTATAAAAGTTGGAAATCAAGTTAAAAAGTTAAAAGCTAATATAGCTCAAAGAAAACAAAGTGTTGATGTTGTTGATTACCATGGCTCTAATGAATGAATGGAAATGATTTTTTGAAGCATTTAGGGCCATGAGACATTGAGGAAGATGAATGGCAAAGGTTGAGCAAGCAACCTTAATGGTTGGAAGAAAAAGGGAGCAAGAAGAAAGCTTAAAGATTACAAGGTAGTGAACTTGCCCTTCTTGTGTGGTTGATGTGTATGCTTGTGTGTTGATGTGTGTTGTATTGTTTGATGATGATATGAGATGCCAATGCTAGTATGATGCTCTATTTTATTAATGTTTTTTAGGACCATGCATGTTAATATGAAACATTAAGCATGAGAATATGTTATAAGTAAGCATGAGCTGGATCAAGTAAGCATGTCATACGCTTACATCCATCTTGCATGCATTGATGGTAATGTTTACTACTGAGATTCTCCCAAATCTCACCCTCCCTTAACCAACCATAATAGGTGAAAATGATCAAGCAAATGATGCATGAAATGGAAGCAAGGAAAGAGGAAAAAAATTGGAGAAAGTTATCACATTAAATTGTATATTTGGTATGTTAATATATAATATGAACATGCCATTAATGTTATGTGATGTTAAATCATAATGATGGCATGTATAATTGATTATATAATGTATGGGAATAGTTTATGGATTGATGGAATGGTATTATGCAAGGAAAGAATTAATTATGATTTATTAATACAAGTTAAGGGAATAAACTATCCCTAATTAAGCCACGAAATGGTGGTAGAGTGAAAGTAAAGTAAATGATTGATTCTACCCACAAAATTTGGTATGGTTAAATTACACATCCTGATCTTTAAAACAAGTAGTAGATCACCTCAAATAGATATGTGTGCTAAGAGTTATACTTGATCAAAGTTAAGGTAGAGAAACTGGAACATATAGTTTTGACCAAATGAACAGTAAACTTCAACGAATAAACTGTACGAATTAGCAAGGGTTAAGTCCAATAATATATTTTTTCCAAGTGGAGAACTTAAAAAACTTCATATAAAATTTTGAACCACCTCAATAAAAGTTTTCTGTAATTAGTTATGATTTTTGAAAGTTGGATCAAAAATCTAAAATTTAACCAATGAACAGTAACCTGAGAACCAGTTGCAAATTTTCAATTTGCGAGCTTGTTTTGTGAATTGCTTAAACTGTAATGCTTCTAAACATGTACTCTGAGAGGTTAAAGGAAGAATGTTTCAAAGGTCATTGTCTCATACATTCATCCATCACAATTTACAAATTTACATTATTCAAATCAAATGTTCATAAGAGCATGACATTTCATATAATCCTTCATTGAGTCTCCACATTCTTTTCTTTACTTATGGAAGGTCCAGACCCTATTTGGTGTTATTTTGAATATGATAGGAATGAGATTTCACAGAAATCTCAGTAGCAAAGAACAATAAAAATAATACTAACAATTCAAGGTTATCACATAACAAACATTAACTATCACGCCATGGAAAAGTAGTACATGTTCATACCATAAAGAAAACTCATTCATGCATATTGCCAAGGCATCAAATGCAAAGATTTTAGCACCTATCACCATCATTAATAGCTTAACCACATCATAGCATATAACACATAACAAACAACTAATGCAAGTTAAAATTAAAGTTAAATGTTCTTACTACATTGTTCCAACTCTTGATTCTTGCCTCTCTTCCCTTGAGTTTGAAGTCCCTCTTGCAATGCTTAACTCCTTATATGGAAGTTTGAATTTTATCAAGTTCTTTTGCTCATTAAAATATCCTTCTATTTCACCTCCTTTAGTATATGTCTGGAAGCATTACGGTTCAAGTGGATCATGAAATAAGCCCGTAAATTGAAAACTTGAAATTTGCTTCTGAGGTTACTATTCACTAGTAAATTCTAGATTTTCAGTCCAAGTTTGAAAATTCATAACTAATTATAAAAAAAATTTGTATTCAGGTGATCTAAGTCTTTATTTAAAGCTCTTTCAATTCTCTAGAGGAAAAAAATATAAATATAGCCTTAGACCTTCTCAATTCATATAGTTAATTTGTGAAAGTTTACTGTTCATTTGGTAAAAACTATACTTTCTAGTTTCTCTGCCCTAATTTGAGTAGTCATATCTCTTATAACACACATCTATTTTAAGTGATCTACTACTTGTTTTAAATTTCAAGATGTGTACTTTAAGCATGCCAAATTTCATAGGCAGATTCAATCGTTTGCCTCACTTCCACTCTATCATAAATTCATGGCTTATATATTTATTTCTTTGCATGCAATCATTCTAACATTGCATAATTCATTTTCATGCATTAACATGTTCCATCATCATTATTTAACTCTACATAATATCATTAGCACTATCGATATATACATTGACATAGAAATTACATAATGTAGTATAACACATTTCTTGAATTCTTTTCTTCTTTTCTTTGCTTCCACTTCATACATCCTTTTGCTTGCTCATTAACACCTATTAGGATTGGTTAAGGGAGGGTGAGATTTGGGAGAATCTCAGTAGCAAATATTTGCCACATGTATGCAAGACAAATGCTAAGTGGATGACATGCTTGGTCTCACGCTTTCATGCTTCCATGCTTATAAAATGACATGCTTTAATGCTTAATATTTCATTCACACATGGCCAGGGAACATACAAGAAATAGAGCAACATTCAATCTTTTATGACATGCCTTTATCCATCATTATAACCTTTGTAAGTCCCCTTGATTCATGAATTTTTATACATTTGTGGTGGAAGAATCAGAAATTTTACAAGCTTATGGTAGAGTCTAACTTAGGAGCGTTGGAGTAAAATACCCCATCCTTGGAGAGATGAGCTAAACATTTTTCCTTGAATGATTTCTCTCATTCATTCTTTAGGACTGCTTGCTCACCATATTAATCTTCTTACATTGGTTAATACTTGACTTGTGTTTTCTTGAGGGGCTTAATTGGTTGAGTCATTGTGTCTAACTTGGAATGTGTCTAAGTTCTCATTTGCATGAATGACTAACTTGGACTTTTTCCATTCTTTAGTCTTTGTCCAGGTGTACTGAAACATCCTTCCATTTGTCCTCTTCAGTATACATCCGGAAGCGTTAAGGTTCAAGCAGATCACGAAACAAGCCCATAAATTGAAAATTTGAAATTTAATTCTCAGGTTACTATTTATCGATAAATTTTAGAATTTTGGTCTAATTTTAAAAATTCATAACTAATTCTAAAAAAAATCATTTGAGGTGATCTAAGTATTTATTTAAAGCTTTTTTAATTCTCTATAGGGAAAAAACATAAATCTGGACTTAAACCTTCTGAATTCATAGAGTTAATTCATGGAATTTTACTATTCATTTAGTAAAAGCAGTCATAACTCTTAGCACACACATTTATTTCAAGTGCTCTACTACCTGTTTTAAATCTCAAGATGTGTACTTTAAGCATACCGAAGTTCATGGGCAGATGCCATCGTTTACCTCACTTCCACTCTATCACAAATTCGTGACTCATTTAAAGATAATTTATCCCCCTTACTTGCATTAATAATGCATAAATATTTATTTCTTTGCATGCAATCCTTCCAACATTACATAATTCATTCTCATGCATTAACATGTTCCACCATCTACGCCATCATCATAGCACTAACATATATACATTGACATAGAAATTACATAATATAATATAATAAATTTCTTTAATTCTTTTCTTCTTTTCTTTGCTTCCACTTCATGCATCTTTTTGCTTGCTCATTAACACCTATTAGGGTTGGTTAAGGGAAGGTGAGATTTAAAACAATTTTAGTAACAAACATTATCCACAAGTATGCAAGACAAATGCTAAGTGGATGATATGCTTGGTCTCATGTTTTCATGCTCATAACATGACATGCTTTAATAATGCTCAATGTTTCATTCGTACATGGCCATGGAACATACAAGAAACAAAACAACATTCAATCTTTCATATTCTAAATTAACATTAAGCAATATCACCACTCAAGCATACGTATCAAGCACACAATAAAGGCAAGTTCACTACCTTCTAATCTCTATGTCTTTCTCTTGATCTTCCACTTGCTCCCTTGGCCTTCTAATCATGGGGATTCTCAGTCAATCTCACAAAATCATCTTCTTTGATATCTCATGACCCTAAAGAAATGTTGCATGTCAATAGTTAATTTACTAGGGCCATTTAAATCCAACAACCTTTAACCCTTCAAACTTGTCCTCCTTAAATTCTAATTTTCCACTTTCTTATCCTTAGCCTTTAAAATTGTTCTCTTGGCCATTTCCCACTCAATTTTCATAAGGAATCCATATTTGAACTTAAAAAAATATCAAAATCAACTTCTTTCCCTTCCATGTATGCCAAAACCAAAAATATAGGGTTTTTAGGCTAAAAATTCCAATTTGATTTCTAATGCTTCTAGTTCCATTTCTCATCTTAATCCTACAAAATTTTGCATTCTAAACTCATTGAAATCATCAAAATCCATCACTAGCCTCAAGAACCCTTACTTGGTTGAAAGTTATGAAATTCATCATAAAACCACTTGTTTTCTATCCTTTACTATCCTTTAAACATAATCCAAGCTTCAAGTTCATCTTTTCCTTGCTTTAGGATTTGGTGTAACATGCTATTCCTAGGGATTTCATGCTCCTAAACTTCATAAAACTCAAGGACAACCTCAAGAACACAAGCTATGATCAGATCTAGAACTAGAATCATGAATTTACCTTGATTGGTTGCTTGAATTTTGCTCCTTATTGCTTGGCTCTTCTTCCACAGTTTTTCTCTCCATTTTCTCTCTTGGAACTTCAGCTCTCTCCTCTCTTTTAAGTCTTTGCTGAAAATCATCTTATGCGAGAGAGAGAGGAGTACTTATAACAGGTAAGTTGTAAAAGTGCTCTCGAATTTGTATAAAATTACAAGATGATGCCTTTTTCTTGTTGGCAGCGCTGAGCAAGGTGCCCGCAACCTAGTGAACCCGCCCAAGATGAGAGAAAATTTACCCATTTAGGCCCGCCCAAAAAAAAAACCCGTAACAGATGGGCTTAAACAAGTGGGTTCTTTGTCACATCCAAGAATTTTATAACCAGGAGTAAGAAAATCTCAAGATATTTAAGGGCTAGAATAGGGGAAAAGAAATATGGAAATTTGAGAAAATATGTTAGAAATTCTCAAAAGTTTAGCAAATAATTATGAAAGGTAGAGAAAAGGTCCCTGGATAGTATTCAATAATTATTGAAAATAGTTTTGAGCCTTGGAAAATTAAGAAAAAATAAGGATAAAGTGTCTTGAGAATTATAAGACATTGTACAAGTGGTTTTATTAAACCATGAGCTAAGGTATTAAACCATGAGACAAGAGATTTTGAAATCTCAACTGAGGGAATATTAAAGTATAGAGGAAGAACATATGTCCCTCTAATAAATCTCAGGAAGCAAATTTTGGATAAGGCATATAAGAGCATGTACACGATTCATCTGGGAATGGCTAAGATGTACTAAGACCTTAAGCAAGTGTTTTGGTGGCCTGGTATGGAATAAGATATCACACGATATATGGCAAGATGCCTCATGTGCCAGAAGATAAAAATAGAGCACTAGAAACTGTTAGGGCTTTTGCAACCCCTAAATCTCCCTGAGTGGAAATGGGGTAGCATTTCCATGGACTTCATTATAGGATTACCCCTTACGTCATCAGGTTACGGTGCAACGTGGGTCATAGTGGATCAATTGACCAAGTCAGCCCATTTTCTAGTGGTGAATGTGAAAGATATGCCTGAAAAGTTGGCAAGACTATACATTAAGGAGATTGTTAGGCTAGGTGGTGTCCCAAGCAACATTGTTTCTAATTGAGGTCTAAGGTTCACATCAAACTTGTGGAGAGCTCTAAATGGACACTGCTCTCAGATTTAGCATAGCCTACCATTCTCAGAAAGATGGATAGACAGAAGAGTTATGCTGACATTAGGAGAAGACTGTTAGAGTTGAAGTCAGGGATCATGTATTCCTTTAGGTTTCTCTAACTACAAGAATGGGTCGATCCCTAAAGATGAGGAAGTCAAGTCTAAAGTATGTTGGACCATTCCAGATTCTATTAAAGTGGACCTGTAGCTTACAAGTTGGCCCTTCCCCCGAAATTGAGCCAAATTTATGATGTCTTCCATGTCTCCCAATTGAGGAAGTACCAACCAGACCCAACTCATGTCACCCAGTATGATGACATTGTACTTCAAGACAACCTGTCTTTTGAAGTCAGACCAGAGCGAATCACTGACAGAAAGGTTAAGCAGCTAAGGAATAAGTAGATTTTGCTGGTCAAGGTGGTCTGGAAAGGTCTGTCACTAGAAGAAGTAACGTGGGAGATAGAAGAGGACATAAAGGAAAGATATCCAGGATCTTTCCTTTAAGGCATACTTTAAATTTTGAGGACATAATTTATTTGGGGGGGGGGGCGGGAATGTCACATCCAGGAATTTTATAACCAAGAGTAAGAAAATCCTAGAACATTTAAGGGCTAGAATAGGGGAAAAGAAATATGAAAATTTGAGAAAATACGTTAGAAATTATCAAAATTTTAGCAAATAATTATGAAAGTTAGATAAAAGGTCCCTGGACAATATTCAAGGCTCAAGGAATGAAATTATGATGGAAAGCAATAATTATTGAATTTTCAGTAATTATTGAATATTGACTAATTAGGAAATTGGTAAAAAATTAATTATGAAAAATAGCTTTGAGCCTTAGAAAATTAAGAAAAAATAAGGATAAAGTGTCTTGAGAATTATAAGACATTGTACAAGTGGTTTTATTCCCAAAATAGCCCTGGTTAATCTTTAAATAAATTTAAAGTCTGATTATGCTAATTGGGATTTTATTTAGGAAAATTCCAAATAAATACTTATGGGGCTAGATAAATCCCAAGAAAATTCATGGAACTCCTATGGGATTTATAAGAGGTTATAAAATAATTAGGAAATTTTAAAGGAGCCTAGAGACCAGAAAAAGTAACTCCTGAGTAAGAAAACTAATATAGTGAAGAAATTAGTTTTCTTTTCTTTTAATGATATAAATTAATTATGGGAGTAAAGGAGGGCTCTTTTGGAAGATAAAATTGATAAAGAAATGTTAAGGATCTGATAGAAATTAATTAGGGAGCTCAAATTACAGATATAGAAAAAGACAGAGCTAATTTAATATCAAAATGGTGCTTAAAAAGGTGAGAAGTACACTCATTTTTGCTTGGCTCTCATTGTGCCACTTGTCAAGCTAGGGGTGGAGAGGATTTTGAATTTTAAAATTTATTTCATTTGGAATTAAATTAAGGAAAGAGGAAATTCAAGAAGGAAGCTTAGCTTGACACCTAAGCATTGTAATTCTTTTGAACTTTGATGGCATTTAGTTAATGCTTGGCTTATAAATAGCCACCAAGACCCCTCACATTTAGGCCAAACAAGGAACCACAGGTGAGACTATGTTACTCTTGCATTTAGAGAGAGAAAGAGGTATTTCTAGTGAGAGAAAGTCCACCTAAGTTTAAGGAATCACCAAGGTAAGCTCCTAAGCTCTTTGTTAATTATTGTGGGCTGTTTATATATGATTTTACGTAGTTTTGGATGGTCATTTTCCATGGGGAGATGCTGCCAAATTTTTCAAAATTATGGAAGGTTTTAATCAAAGGTTTAAAGCATAGATTAACCAGTTGAAAATGATAGGTTTTGAGTAGTTTTGAGTGAGTTTTAGAAAGAAAATCCAACCCCTATTCAAGATGATTCAATTCGGCCAAGGAGAGAGAATGGGGTTAGAGTTGGATTTGATCTAATTTGATGCTTCCAATGTGTTTAAATGATGAAATGGTGTAGGGAAACACCAAGAAAGGAAGCTTGGAAGCATTAAATTTGAAAATGGAAATTTGGTTTTCCAAGACACCCTATTCGGCCAAAATGAGATCTATAGGGAGGGATTGGATTTTCATAAATATAAGTGGATATTTGTAATCTACATGAAAAATTATGTAGAAATAGCCTAAGAGATTTAAAGAATCAAAGTTGTAAGGAATAACCCAAAAATCAAAGAAAAGAGGTTTAAGGGTTATTTGATTAATATTTTGGATGGATAATGAATTTTAATGTCCTATTGCATTATCATTAGGCCTAGCATCCAAAATAGAAGAAGATTTGCTCAAGAGAGGAAGAGTTTAGAGGAAAGGATAACGCTTGAAAGAGGTAGCTAGCAATTATCATCTAATGTTGACTTGCATTGTGTTTATTGCTTTATGTTATGCTATGTTACTATGCCATGATGTGGATGAGATGATGATGTTATGTGATGTATAACTCCATACATGTAATGCCTTGGCTTATGCTATGTTCAGTGTTATGAATGAAAAAGATGTTATTGTTGGAAATTGTGCCCTAGGGGCCAATCATTCTGTTTTGAACATTGTTAATTTATGAATTTATTAATTAAGTTATCATATTATTTGCATGTTTACTGTGATGACTATCCTTGGATAACTCATGGTTTATCCTAAATGTCCCTGGTCAGTCATCTATGTGGGAGCAAAGATGAAATAAGACCAGTATGACTTTAAAGATATATAGAGATATAAATTAAAGTCATAGGCACATGTAAGAGTACAAGGTGTTGGACCGACCCGCTATGAGAGAGCTGCATGGGTTAAGTCATAAGCCTCTCTCATATACAAACCATGTCACTGTGTCCTTTGACCTGAGATCATCATGGATTCCTACATAAGAAACGCTTAGCTTTGACCTAGTCAAAAGTCACTTTTGACCGAGTGATCATAAAGACTATGTTCAGGCTTAGTGGTTTTTCATGCGGAGGAATGTGAATGGTCAAGATGGAATTTGTCCCTCACATTCGTAGAGAGACATTACTGGGCCCCTCGATGAGTGAGTCTGAGAAATGTATGGCCATACTATAATGGAAAGGTAGTTCCGTTTCTATACTCAGACTACTCAGGGATCGAGAAAGTAACGGTCATGAATAGGAGGATGACGTTCTCCATGCCTCATCCATGACCAAAATGTCGTGAGACAAAAGGGACGTGATATGGTTGTATGAAAGGTTGCATCGTTCAATGATCCTCATATGATTTGGGTAGTCGTGATGTCTTGCTAGAGACCGCTTACGACTTGTGGGTCATTATAGTTAATGGCCCACTGCCAACTTCATATGGGCCTACAGGGTCGCACACAAAATAGCCCGACACGAGTTATGATGTACAGATTCATTGAATCTAAGATATGTCCGGATTCAATGAATAATATAGGGTGGACGTGTATATATATATATATATAAATTCGTATATATATATATAAATATAAAAGATATTAATTGTTAGATTTAATTTATAAGGATAAATTAAATTATACAAATTAATTCCGTCATCTCTTTATTAAATAAATAGGAGAATTAAATCTGTGAGACGGATTTAATTTAAACCATATTTATTTAATTGTTCTCTTATCTGATTAGGCAATATTTGATATTGTATTAATTTCGGAATTAATTTAGAGTTAATTTCGAAATTAAATATTATTAATTAAACCTATATAGCATCCTATATATTTGATATGAGGAGCTAGGGTTTAAAAGAAGAGAGAACCAACAGATAAGAGACGGCCTAAGGAAGAGGAGAGAGGACGGATTCCTAAAACCCTAGACGGACATAGGCGCTAGCACGCCGTTCGAGGTTGAGGGCTACTCGTGTGGATACCGGTAGAGGAAGCCGACCGGAGTTGTCGACTTCGAACGACAAAGGAGGCGAGAAGAAGCATCCTGAACGGCCGAATCATCGAGTCACCAGGGAATCGAACGCCTAAAGGTAATGCTTCTTACTACCTGACTTAAACGCGATCGGTAGATCCGAAAAGGGATTGAAAGTTTTAAAATTTCGAGTTGATTTTTCCGCTGCGCGTCGTCTTTCAATTCCCTTCAGTTATGTCCTTTCCATGGTATATGTATTAAGTGAAAGTATGCATTGGCAAGTTCATTTAGCATAAATGCTTTGCTTGGTTAACATTATGAATGTGGTGCTATGCTACTAAGATTCTCATAAATCTTATCCCCCATGTTTAACAAAAACCTAGGGCCTTCAACTTCAAAAGGAAAGAGCAAGGAGGTGGTCAATGTGTGAAGGAACTTTAATTGCAATGTCACTTTATGACCTTGAAACATTTCATGCATTTTAGGGATGACTGTTGATAAACCTTGTCGCTAGGTAATCAAAATCGTACTAGGGATATGCAGCAAGTGAGGCAATACCTAGGTCATTCTTCTCAAGGAGCCTTAAGTTGGAATTCAGTTCTTAACAATTCACTTTAATTATCAAATTACCAAGGTAAAAGATTGAGTTTTAGAATAGAGAAATTGAAGCAAGAAACAAATTCAATGAAAGGTAACAATAAAGGGATCTAAAATGCAAAAGAGATTCAGATAAGAGATAGTAGTTCCCCTAGCAATTTATCCTTCCTTCCTTGTTCAGTCTTATAATTTGGAGTCTCTTAGGGTCAATTAAATGGATAGATTCAGCTACTGCTCAAATCTCTCTAAACACAGATCAATAACAATTATCTCACTAGATTCATTGTCTTGCTATGTAGAAAAGGAAAATCAATTGACAAGAACACTTGAGAAGCAAGTTGCAATTCTCTAAGGATGACCACAACTGTGAATCATCAAAATCATTCAATCAAATTTTAGAATTACAGAACAACAATCTAAGTAAAATGAAATAGATCTACAAATCAACAGAGAATCCTCTATTCAACTGAATCAAAGGACACAACTCACATCTAAATGTTCAATCAGATCTAAATTCCAAGAAACATAAATCTAACCACTCAACTTTCATTCTAATCACAAATGTTCAACTGATACAAATGAATCTTAGAATAGAAAGTAGAAACTAGATCTGAAACGACTCCCTGTTCAACTCTATGAACTCAGATCAGCTTCATTGCTAGGAGAACTTGGGAATTCAGCTGCTCATACTCTGAATTGCAGTAGAAACATCAAGAATCAATGAAGGATTCATAAATGATCAGTGGAAAGTGATGGATTTGGACGAAAATGAGAGGGAGAGTTGAGAGAAGATGGAGAGAACATGAAAATTGGCGACTGGAGAGTGAAGAACTGAATCTGGGTTTTTTCGATTTGAGCGCGCGACTCTATATTTAAATTTGAAGTTTTCTGTCATCCGCCGTGGCGCCTCTAATCATCCCCCGTGGCACCTAGCCTATACGGTGTCATTTCAATTAGTGATCTTGAGCCCCATGTGAACTTTGGTCCGCCGTGGCGCCTCTGATCATTTGCCGCGGCCCCTGTGACCGAGAGTGCCTTGGGAAATCCGCTGCAGCACTTTGTAATATCCGTCGCGGTGCCTCAGACAGCATGGTGAGATTGCTAGTGAAGCTCCCTGAAATTCACACTAAACAGAGATCAAAAGTACACACAAATAAAATCACATAAAAGAATGCAAAAACACCTATAAAATCTCACGACTTCTTTCATCAACTCTTTTGCAATATGAAAGCTAATTATACCCAAAATATGCAATTATACATGGCAAAAACATAAGTTTAGGACTAGAAATATATACAAATAATGAGACTTATCAACTGTAATTAAATATTTTGTGATGATGTTATATGACTACTTTATGCAATCATAGACCAAGTATGCTATTTAAATCAACCATGTGATGGTTTAGTTAGCACACCAAGTTAGAGAGCTAATTATGGAAAGAATTGATAGTTAGGGTCAAAAGTCAACCATTTGAAAGAAAGGTTTGACCAATGTGAATCGGAGCAATTGAGGGAGCTAATTCATGAAATTTTCCAGATCAGTAGATCTTATTTTTCCCTTTAACACGAGTGGTAATATGTCTTAAACAGATAACCGTGCAAGAAGTTGTGCCTATCAAAAGTTAGGCAAAAATCCTGGAAAAACTGGAAATTTACCAAATGAACAATACTTGTTGAATTAAATCTAGGCTCGAATTTGAAGACAATTCATCCAGTGCCTATTTTTCCTAAAAATTTAATCCAAAGATCTTCTAATAGAACTTAGAATCAGTCAATTTTGATTTTTTTATAATTACTTATGAATTTTCAAAGTTTGGCTAATTTATGGGTTGCTATGAATAGTAACCCATGAGCAAAATTTTTCAAAATCAAATTTTTCAAACTTTTGGCCATCAGATATGATTCCAATTACCTTTAATTGGATGGTAATTTGGTAAAAAGGCTAAGGTGTTGCATTCTTGCATCACAAGGGCGGGCTACGGGCATACCCCCGAGCTACCCATACCCGCCCGTATATATATTTTTAATTTTTTTATACATAACTTTCTTATAATATGTTATTTTTTCCACATGGGTTCAACTTCAAATTTTAGGTGCTGTGGTTAGGGGCTTGTTTTTCAAATGTCTAATCCTTGGTTTGATTCTCATCACAGCCTCACCTGAAATTCGTCTTCATTTAACAATTTTCATATCATTTTTTTTAACAATTATTATATGAAAATTTTCAAAACACACTACGGTCTATAATTTATACATTCTAGAAAAGTCGAAACCCAATGACTTCCCCTCTCACTCTCGCATGACCGTCTTTATGCAACCCAGATCCATCACGATAACTCTCTACTCCCTCTATCACTTTCTTATCTTACTGTCTTAGACTCTCACTCTCACTCTCATACTGTCTCCCTGTGGACGCATGCCTTCTATGGCAATGCCATAATAGAAGCGCCAGCCATCATATCTATCATCTTTGCCTTCCCTTTTGGTATTCTTCATTAGTCACCGGTACCACTATTATCGAGCTTCAGTCGCTAACATTAACTATCAATCTAGTTGTTTTTGTTTGTTTATCTGCGTTAGATTTATGTTTGGCTTCTTCTAATCTCTTTTGCAATCCATCTCCTTCTTTCTTTCTTTCTTTTTTTAATCTCTAATTTTTTATTTTGATTTGTATATTGATAAGCTTGAATATAAATTAATTTGAATGTGCTGGTGAGGGGATGAGTGATGAAGAAGATGAACAGGTTCTTCTAGATTTTCAGGTCCTAAGCAGGTTCTTCATAACCCGTTTTAACCTGCCTATTTATTTCAGCCCGTTTCCAACGGGTCTAAATGGGTGCATTACGAGTATGAGCTGCCCCGTAACCGTGTAATCTTAAATGGGCGGGCTACGGGTTAGGGCACGGGTTACCCAACTTGCCCGTTGCTCTACCCTACTTATTGGTTCACTTGGTGCCATATGCCTTCCTCTTAATTGGTCTATATGCATGCTACTTACTCTCTTCTCATTGGTCTACATGTATGATGACTCAACCTCCTTATTAATTGTTTCATTGCTTAGCATGGCGACTCAACGTCTATAATAATTGCGCTAGATAACTCACACGCTGAGTAAGCTTTCTAGCATCTTCTAGCCAGTGAGGAGTGTCCCCATGGCGTCATGAAAGAGGAAAGGGGAGGACTAGGAAGTTTCTCTAACTGGCTTTCGCCTATCCTGTCTAAATTATCTCTTATCAGTTACTTTTTCTCTCACATATTTTCTTGAGATTTCTAGCCAATAAAAATCCTCCACTATGGCGCCATTAAAGAGAGAAAGAGAGGAAAGCAAATAGCTTCTTTGATAGGCTGCCCAATCTCACTGGGTCACACAGTAGAGATTTTATGAAGTAATTTCATTTCTTCTAAACATGCCCCTTAATAACTTGTACAATTCCATCCATGTCCCCTTATCAAATAGGGAGAAAAATAAGGAGAAATTTGTGCTCGATCTCAGTTTTGACTATTCCTCCACCTATTTTTTTATTTTACATCATATCGGGCACTTTTTTAGGTCCTGACTTACCTAGTAACTCTGGGACATGTTTTGTTATCCTTTTTCATCATAAATAACCTCACATGGCATTATATAATATGCCCAAAGAGGGTGTGATGCTTTTCTCTTTGTTTCTTCATTAAAACATTTGACAATATCTATTTTAGAGTAAACTTGATCGAATTCTTTCTATTGGTCCATGACTCTGAGAATCTGACTCTGGGTACTAATATTACCTTTTTATCATGGAGAATTTCTGTAATTTTTCTTATGTCAAGAGTCAACCCATAGATGGTTTATTTTTACTTTCCCCAATAGTGCATAAATAGGTTTTTAATTCTATTAAAGCCAACCTTTTTGTTTTTTGGGGACAAAATCATTTGTAAAACTTGTGATAATTAATCAAGTATTATTCCTCATTTTTTCTTCAATAATTTGACTCATCCTCGTATTTTAAATAATTCAATTTTCACTAATATTCATAATTAGCCAAAACCCTAGGAATTTCATCAATTTGCTTTAGGGTTATTTTTGTAATTTTTAACCCCATACGAGCCTTAAACATCATTTTCCTTTTTTCTAGAATTTTTTGGAATTTTTCTAGAATTTTTTAGTATACTTTCCATCACTACCCTTTCCGTCCTGAAACTTTTTGAATTTACGATTGGGTCCTTTCTTAGATTTAGCCTTAGGAATTGTCTCACTAAGATTCCCAAAATAACCTTTGGCCCTTAGTCATCTCTAATTCTTATAGTCAAGCCCTCGAGACTTCATCAGTGTAAAATCCTTTACCTCAAAACATTATAACTCGTCATAAAATCACTACTATGGTAGAAAAGGAAATCTGTCAAAATGAACTACCATAGTAGAAAGAACTTTGCATATTTTCAGAAATTGACTTTCAAACTCGAGTCAAACCCAGACTCCGTTGCATGCAACAAAAAATCATTCATTAACATCTACTGGGCCTCCGAGCCTCCGGCCCGGGTAACAACACACATCACATCAACCCATCCAAATGGTTTCTAACACAATAAAATAGAGTTTCATAAGACACCAGAAATGGCCTCCGGCCAACCAAAATAAGGAGATAACATTCTCTCCAGTTTACAACAAGGCCGGGTAATCAAAATATTTCAAAAGGAGTCCTAAATGTGGCAATATATACTAGCCATACATATACAAGGGCTAGAGGCCTAAAGCTAACCAAGCTCAAGCCTCTGCGTCTCTTCCCGATGGCACACGCCCGGAACCTTCACCTGAAAACATTGTAAACCACGGGGTGAGACAAACGTCCCAGTAACCAACCTTTCCAATTCAAGGTGCTACTAAATAGGTGCTCGTGAGGTGTCAAGTGGGGCAGTTCACAAGTAATATGATAACAAGATAGCCATAACAATTCATGCAAGTGCAATGATGCAATTCCCATCAATCATATCCCTCACTTTGGGGGATTTTCAAGAGCCGAACCCGGCCTATCCCTCACTATGGGGGACGTAAGGAGCCATAAAAGGCCTATCCCTCACTCTGGGGGACGTAGGAAGCCAAAAGGCCTATCCCTCACTATGGGGGACGTACTGAGCCAACCATCATGCATTAATGGAGGCCTTACCACGTGGTAGTAACTATCAAAAACTCTCACCAAATTCCCAATTCATGCATCATGCTCAAACCATAATCAAATAGTAATTGAACATTTCATAATTAACTTCTTTCAGTGGCATATCTTTCACAATTCCAAGATTCATTTATCATCAATCGAAACCCCACAAGACGGTTTTCCTTTTTATATACAACATACACTTTGAACATAATTGTTACTCGGAGCACAAAACATAAATCTACTCACAATACCACAGAAGCATGTACTAAGGATTGGAAAGTGGTTACTGTAACACCTTACATTTACGACCTTATATTGTGCCAAGTTAAGACATTCGGAAGCGCAATTTAAGGTTACCGGGTTGAAAAACCTTGTAAATAAGTTGCTTAAGTTTTGATTTTCCATGGCGGTTATTAAAAAAACCGCCGTGGAAAATTTTTTTAATGGCAGTTATTTAAATAACCGTCGTTAAAAATACTTTCCATAACAGTTTTCTTAATAACCGCTATGGAAAGTTTTAAAATAACCCTACGGCGATTCGTTTTCTCTCATTTTCACAGTTTTGTTTCAGTACGACGTGGTCCCCCTCTGTCCCACCACCAAAAAACTTCCATTACCGGCCATCTCCCCCACTCCCTCACCGTTTAAACTCCTCCATTTAGCTTGTGGTGTCTTGCCACCGTCCGTTGCCTTTTGAACGACCCTCTTTTTGCATTTGAATCATCTCTACTCTGTGAGTATCTTCTTCTTTCATTCTTTTCAATTTTTCTTGGTTTCTTGAATGTTTTGACCATAAAAATCTGTTGTATTTCAAATGGGTTTGTTAGTTTTACATTGTGGTTGGCTTGTATTGTAGATTTTACGTTTTTTATGTGCTTGAACCGTTGGTTGGTGGGCATTTGGTGTGAGAAAACCTCAATTCCTTCCTATATACTGTATTAGAAACATGTTTAAATGTTTGAAGTTGATTAGTTTTGAAGTTTTTGATTTTTTTATGATTTTTTGATATTTATTTCGAATTTTTGGTAGTTTTTTTTTGTAATAAATTTGAGAATTTAGTAATAAATAATCTGTTTGGTATTTTGTGAATTTTTTTTTGTTATGAACTTCGATTGATGGTAAAGTGTTGTTTAAAATTTCATTGCAAATGGATATCATTTGTGTTCCCGTTTTGGATTCAGAAGTTTTAGCTTTAAGAATCTTTATTCATTGAATTGGTTTGAAATTGAATTTTTATTTTTGTTTTATTTGTTATATTTCTTCAAATTTATCATGTGAAATATGTTATGAAGAATAGTTTTTTTGTTGATTAAAATAATTTTTGTTTAACTATTTCACAAAACTTATATATGTTTGTTTGATTTTTTATTTTATTAACATTTCATTCATTCACTATATATACTAATTTTTAAGAAATTACTTAATCTAATTTTTAAAAATAATTATATATTTTATTTTTTTATTATAATATATTTAACAAGATAAATAGGGGTTGAGAAAATTTTAATTTTGATCAAAAATTTTGAGTGTTTTTGTTTCTAATTTGGTGTTTGTACATAGTTGTTAAGGGGAAATTTTGTCTAATTTTTTATTTTTAAAAAGAGACATTCCCTTTAATTTGTAATTAAGTGTTAGTCAATTTTAATTTATTGACTAACATTTAATGATTTTATTATTTCAATATTTGAATTTAAGAATTAGAATTGAGCTTGACAACTATGTTCATTGACTCTGTAGAACAATAGATCGTAGTTGGATGAAAGCTAAGAGAATTAGCAAAGAATATGAGGATAGGATTGAAAGGTTTCTTGAGTTTGCTTAGAGAAATGCCCCTAGTAAAAGAGATGAATTGTACTATTATTCTTGTGTCAAATGCTTAAACAATAGTCGACGGAGTATTTCTGAGATAAAAGAGCATCTTATCTGTGATGGGATAAATTTGAGGTATACAAATTGGATATAGCATGGAGAAATTAGAAAGACTACACTGTCTGCAAAGGAGAAGGTTGTGAATAAAGACTTTAGTGATAGAATTTCGGATATGTTTCGTGATATAAGGTCTGAATCCTCTACACAGTTCTTCCCACTTTTGAAACTTTGTGTAGTGATAAAGAGACGCCTTTATACCCAGGGTGCAAAGACGATTATACAATGTTGACAACCGTGTTGAAATTGATGAACTTAAGGGCAAGAAATGGTTGGACCAAAACTAGTTTTACGGAATTGCTTGAACTGCTGAGTGATATTCTTCCAAAAGGGAATTCACTTCTGAAACGAATGTATGAGGCAAAGAAAATTTTGTGTTTGATGGGTTTGGAATATGAGAAGATACATGCATGTCCTAATGACTGCATATTATTCAGAAATGAGTATGAAGGGTGAATAAGTGCCCTAAATGTGTGACTTCAAGATACAAAGTTAAGAAAATGATGGTGATTATAATGAGATGACCAAAGGTTCTCCTTTGAAGGTTCTGTGGTATCTTCCAATAATATCACGATTTAAGCGTCTATTTGCTAATGCCACAGATGCAAAAAATTTGAGATGGCATTTCGATGAGAAAATATGTGATGGAAAGCTTCATCACTCAACAAATTCTCCTCAATGGAAAACAATAGATCAAAAATTTTCTCAATTTAGTGGCGAGCCAAGAAACCTTCAGCTAGGGCTTTATATGGACGGAATTAACCCATATAGTAATCTTAGTAGCACACACAGTGCTTGGCCAGTACTCCTCGTAATTTACAATTTGCCTCCTTGGTTATGTATGAAAAGAAAGTATATCATGCTATCTTTGATGATCTCAGGGCCAAAACAGCCGGGAAACGATATCGATGTGTATTTGGCACCTTTGATTGAGGATCTGAAGAAATTATGGGAGGAAGGTGTTGATATGTTTGATGCATATAAACAAGAGACCTTCAATTTATGTGCCATGATCTTCACCACGATAAATGACTTTCCGGCATATGGAAATTTGTTAGGATACAGTGTTAAAGGGCATAAAGCATGTCCAATATGCGAAGAAGGCACCCACCATATGCAACTTAAACATGGCAGGAAGACGGTATACCTTGGTCACATAAGGTTTCTTAGTCAGTATCACCCTTTTCGTAGATTGAAAAAAGCATTTAACGGCTCACAAGAATATGAAATGGCTCCAAGACTATTAACTAGAGAAGAAGTTTATCAGTGGGTAGAGGGAATTAATGTGGTCTTCAGTAAAAAGAAGAAGAAAATTGTCAGTAAGAGGAATATATGGAAAAAAAGATCTATCTTTTTTTATCTTCCATATTGGCAAAGTCTTGATGTGAGGCATAGTCTAGATGTGATGCATGTGGAGAAGAATATGTGTGAGAGCCTTGTTGGTACACTTTTACATATAAGTGGAAAGAGTAAGGATGGAATCAATGCAAGACGAGACTTAGTCGAAATTGGAATAAGAAAAGTCCTCCACCCACAAGAAAGAGATGGTAAGAGGGCTTATTTACATCCAGCTACGTACACATTATCAAAAGAAGAGAAAAGAAGTTTTTGTGGTTTTGTCAATAGTATTAAAGTGCCACAAGGTTATTCTTCTAATTTGAGCAAACTTGTTTCAATGCAAGATTTGAAGACAACAGGAATGAAGTCTCATGATTGTCACGTGTTGATATAACAATACTTCCACTTGCTATTCGAGGCATTATGAAAACCGATGTGAGAAATACTATTACAAGACTTTGTATGTTTTTTAGTGCCATTTGCAGTAAAGTCATTGATCCTGCTGAGTTGGATGAATTAGAAAATGAAGGTTATGTGATCCTCTCCCAATTAGAAATGCATTTTTCTCCATCATTTTTTGATATTATGGTCCACTTGATAGCTCATCTTGTGCAAGAGATAAGACTTTGTGGCCCTGTGTGTTTAAGATGGATGTACCCTTTTGAGAGATACATGAAAATCCTAAAAGGGTACTCTAAGAATCCTTATCGACCTGAGGTATCAATTGTTGAGAGAGATGTAGCTAAGGAAGCAGTTGAGTTTTGTAACACATATCTCGATAGGGTAAAGGCAGTTGGTCTTCCTCAATCTCGACATGATCAGGGGAGAAGCAAGGGAACACGGGGTGTCATAGTGAGGTCTATGTTAAGAGAAGTTGCAATACAGGCACATTTATACATTTTAAACAACATGGATGAAGTTCTGCTTTACTTAAATGCTCACAAGAATATGTTGAAGAACTTGAATCCAAGAAAGAAAGATATGCAACTAGCTAATGAACATAATAAGTCATTTGTAGAGTGGTCCAAGCAAGAAGTGTTAAAAGATGGCAATCCTTCTGAGACAATACAGAGGCTATCTGCAGGGCCTTCTTTTGAGGTTTTATGTTGGGGTAGATATGACATAAATGATTATTCATTTTACATAAAAACCCAACACGATAAGAGTACCATGCAGAACAGTGGGGTGATGGTAGTAGCGGAAGCTATGTATTTTGCTAGTTCTAAAGATAGAAACCTAATGTTGGTGGCAATGTCCTATTATGGAATAATAGAAGAGATATGGGAGGTTAGTTATACCAAGTTTAAAGTTCCCGTCTTCAAATGTAAGTAGGTTAATAGTAATGCTGTGCAAATGGATGAAGAATTTGGATTTGTTTGGGTTGATCTTAAGAGGGTTGGATATAGAGATGAGCCATTTATTTTGGCAAGTCAAGAAAACAAGTGTTTTTTGTTCCCGATCTAGCAAAAGAGAAATTGTCTATCATGCTTCAAAGTAAGAGACAAGGAGTTGGTGGAGATGATGGTGACTTAGAGTTTAATCTTGATGAAACCCCACCTTTCACAGCTACTTGACCTAAAATAGTTGAATTAGATTTGGTAGATGATGACTATGCTGTTAGCTAGAGATGATCATTGTGAAGGAATTTGGGAGGATAATCGTTGTAAGGCTTAAATGAATTATTTGATATTTTTTTGTTAAATATACTTAATAATGTTTTATATTAACTTGATATTTCTTATTCTTACATTTATTAATTCGTTGTTCTTTAAACAGGAAATGGACGGATCCGGTCAACAGGGTTCTGCCAATGACAGCTCTTTTACTAGCTAGAGAAAGGGTAGAGGGCCAACCCGTATGAGGCATTTGGCTTTACCTGATGAGACCACATAGCCTATGAGGATTATAGTGGAATTTGATGATGATTTGAAGCCTATAGGAAAGACTGGGGCTCAATTTACTAGTTATTTGGGTTATGTCGCATGCAGTAAGATTGGGATTGACATTCCTAGCTAGAAGAAGGTGGACAAAGATTTGAAGTAAAATATTTGGGAGGATATCTTGGTACATTGTGAATTGTGTTCTCTACTTGTTTCAATTATAATTGCTTATTTACTTTATAACTCTATGCTATTGTATTGCAGCTGACATTTGATATTCCCGCTACTGAGCAAATGAGAGACCGTCTGTTTAAGCAACTTGATTAACGGTGGAGGGATTTTAGAGCCACACTTATAAAACATTATATTCATGGGAAAAGAAAGGGTGAGCATCCTAAGGAACGATACCCGTTTATTAGTGACGAAGCATGGGAGAGTTTTGTGAAGCAACGTGAAGACCCTGCATTGCAGGTTTGGTTTCTTCAAACTTAGTTTTTAATTAGGTCATATTTTATTTAACTAAACTAACTTTGTTGAATTTGTTTCATTGTCATAGGCATTGGGTCAAAAGAACAGACAAATATCTGAGTAGAATCTATACCCACATACCATGTCTCGTGCAGGGTATGGTAGGTTGGAAAGAAGTATGATAGAGGAGCGGCTGAAGAATACACAGATGGATGCTGCTTCAGATCCTATTGGCTACATTTTACCCATTGAGCGTCCTTCTCGCCAAGAAAAATGGAAGGCGACGAGGATTAAAAAGGGTCAATACATTACTCCACAGTCTGCTGCTGCTGCTGAGAGGATTGTAAGTAATATTTAAGAATTATACTTCATTAATTGCTTTTTTCAATTATCTTAAATTGAATTTGTTGCTTTAATGTTATAGGATACACTTGAGGAGCAATTATCCCAAGGTACATTCATCCCTCAAGGACGGATGGATATCTTGGCCACTGCCATTAGAAAGGCTGACCATCCCGGCAGAGTCAGAGGGACCCCTAAAGGGATTGGTATTAAATAATTTTTTGGCTCTACTTCACAAAAAAGCATTGGATCATTCTCCACTAACATGGTATCTAAAGAGGAGCTCAACCAACAATTACAAGAAGAAACAAAGAGAGTTCGAGCTAAACTCAGTCAACAACACATGGCAGAGATGCAAAAGATACGTGACGAATTCGATGCCAAGTTTCAATAGGCTATGATGATTATTGGCACGAGTGGATTCCAAATGCCCCGAGTATCTGAACCTTCCCAGGAAATAATCACACATCTTTTCAAATCTTCTAAAGGTTCATTTGATCCATTTAAACTTATTTAATGTGTCTTAACTAATTTCATATTATGTTTCAGGGTTCACCTGTGATAAAAAGCGGGAAGGGTAGTAATAATCAGACACAGCAACTGACAGTGTCTAACCCTGACCCTAGCCCTGACCCTGTCGAAGACAATAGAATGCCGTGTACTCTCTATGTGGATTATGAAAATTCACCTGTTCATGTCGCTAGTGGTTGAGTATTCATGGGCACAACAATTCATGGCAACAAAATTCCGAGCGATCAAGTAAGGGTGATAGTGGAGAGGATTGTTCATGGTCAGGGCGGTACACCACTGCCCAATCCTACTGATGAGGTTCGACTATTGGCCTAAGCTAAAGGACATTTCATTTTATGGCCAAAGAGACTTATTGCAAAGCCAGTGGTGAAGAAGGCGGCAGCGAAGAAGGCCACAAAGAGCACATCATCAGATCCTGTACTCCTGCCTCTTCCTGGTGATGTTGTGCTTATGTATTCCAGTTTGGAGGTTCTTCATTCCGTAGTGCCAAACATGGATAAGCCTGTTACTTTCAAGATGCCGCTGGGAATTGTGGGTTCAGATATAATATACAACTTCACCGTTGACAAGAAGGACCTCATTCAGTTCCTCAACTTTGAGGAACTTGATATAGTCTTCATGCAGCTCGCT
This sequence comes from Neltuma alba, assembly GCF_004799145.2. Lineage (NCBI taxonomy): Eukaryota > Viridiplantae > Streptophyta > Magnoliopsida > Fabales > Fabaceae > Neltuma > Neltuma alba. The sequence goes on from NW_021631978.1 coordinate 34,292, forward strand.
ATTTTGTAAGTTACAATATCATTTTCTTATTTCATGTTATACTTTATGCATGTCCTAATGTTTCTTATTTGAACAACAGGCACTTTACTCAAATCTGTCAGAATGGAGGACTTGAAGGAAATATGGTTTTATGTGTCCTCAAAGAGTGCAGAAAGAGCTTAATACTGTGGAAGCGAGGTCGATCTACATGATGACCACAATAACTCAGACCAGAAAGCCAATATATTTTGTACCTTACGTGGAAAGGTAAGTGTATTATTGTATTTGAGATACACAAGTTGTATGTGTAGGATTATAATTAACATGGTTTGTATTTTGCAGTTATCATTGGACTCTAATTGTTTGTGTCCCTTTTGATAACAAAGTTTACTGGTTCGATTCCCTCTGTGGAAGTCCATCCGAAGAAACCAGAGATGTCATCGACACATTAGTTTATGTTTATATATTTATTACGTGTGAAGTTTATAAAAACATGCTCTAATATCATTTTCTTTTATATTGTTGATCATGGTTTCAATGTTGTGGCGATTAAATAAAATAGACAACCACCAACATGGATTCTCCCAAAGGTATGTTGTTTTGAGCTAAATATATACTTTTAAACCTTTTTAGATGAATTAAAGTTAATGTTTATAATCAATTATGTCTAATATTCAATTTTATATTTCATTTTGTTAGTACCGTTGTCAACAAGGACATGTTGAATGTGGATATTATGTTATCTGCTACATGAATGACATCATTGAGACAGGAGTGACTGAGAAATTAGATAAGGTAAAGATAAGTTACGTTGCATGACATTCTTCAATTTATTTCACATTTTTGATTAAGTTCACTATTTTATTTTTGATTAACAGGTATTTCAAAATGTTGTCCCATATCCCATGGATGACATCAACTTGATGAGAGACACTTTGTCAACAACATTGCTACAAAATGTTGAAACTTTCAAATAGTTAGGTCATTCCTCAAAAAATTCATTATTAGATATTTTCTCTTAGTTCCCTCCTATACATATTCATTATTTCTATTGTACAGACAGAAATAGTTACTTTTCTTTCAAGATGCTGGTTCTCTTGGTTCCTATATGTGTTCTTTGGTCTTAGGTTCCCCTTAGTTCTGTTGGTTCTCTATTTTTGCTTTGTACCTATGTTAAAAGAAATTTCAATGCTTGCTATATATATTAACTAGCTAGTTGATTAATTGTTCATATGGTCTTGTTCTGCGTATTCTGCACTGTCTACATTTATTTGGAACTGTAAACTGCAGGGTGGTAAAAAAGAAAATCATGTAGAATTATTTTTTTAAAAAATAATAAATTTTAACAGCGGTTATTTAAATAACCGCCGTTAAAACCATTTTCCACGATGGTTATGTAAATAACTGCTGTGGAAAATAAAACTATAACGGCGGTTATGTAAAAACCGCCATTGAAAGTTAACTTTCCACGGCGGTTTTGTTAATAACCACCGTGTTTTGTAAACCTTTCAACGTTGACTGTATCAACTTCGCCTCCAAAATCGTCGTGAAAAACCACTAATAACCGCTGTTAAAAGCCTTTTTTCTGGTAGTGACCACTAAATACAATAGTGATATCCAATTGTGTAACTCAACTAATGGTATTTCTTTTGATATATGTGGGGGATTGTTAGAGTTATAGTGTGTGTGGGTGCGTCACTATGTCTCACATTGCCCAAGAGAGTGGAAACACAAGAGTATAGATACTAACTTTTGTGCTTGGGCTAATGAATAGGCCTAAAGGTGGAGAGGGATCTCGCGTGTCTGCACTTTTTAGTTAGAGGCTTTTGCAAAAATCCATAATTAATTTGCACAAAAGAGCTTACCAAAAACTATGTTTTATCACCTCTGAATTTTAAAAGAACCTTAACATTGAAATATTTAGTGCTACATTAAGCTACTTAAATGGATATTTTAATTGCAAAAACAGATTTATCACTCACCAATAACGTGTTTGATTGCCTCTGACGTTCAGAAACCATTGAGTTAATCGTGTTTATGATAGAAACACTCAAAATCGAAGAATTAATCTCATTAAATGTGTTTCATTTCGTGTCCAACGTTCATGAGTCCATGCTTATATAAGGATGTGTTTGTAAGAAGTCCAGACACCGCTCTTTTGTTTTCAAGCACCTCTCTTCCCTCTTTTAAATTTTCTGTCTTGTTGAGTTTACTATTATCTATTGTTATTCTATTGACACTGAATCTGTAGGAAAAATTTGTTTAATTATTGGGAGTATCGCATTCTCATCTACCGATAGTTATGGAATAGCTCTTAAGAACAATATCCTTAGTTGCAATTCGGATTAACTATTTTTTGTACGCTCTGCTCTGCCCCCAAATACAATTGCCATTTCCGTTGGCCACAAAAAAAATAAAAATTAATTGCTTTCTTTTCACACCCATGATAGCAGAGAAAATCACGGGAGAATCTCGTAGGAAACCACCTTTCTGCGTGAAACGCTGGATTTTGCATCAACCTTATTATATATTTCAATTTTATCCAAAAACATATATTTAGTATTATTTATTGACAAATCTTGCTGTCTTGCATGCTCGAGCCATTCCTTGCGTATACATAACGAAATAAAGTCATGAAAGGACTTTCTCTTTTGTAACATTTTGATTTCACTTTTTTGAAAATAAAAATTTTAAATGCCATAAAGTACGCAATCAAGTTTGAATATTATATATAGGCACACATATAATATAGTAAGTTCCCCAACGACGTGAAAGTGAAACCACCGTAAATTGGCAGCAAAAATTCATGACGTGACGATCTTATTTCCTTACATAAAAGCCAGCAAATCGCAAGTTAGAACTCAGAAGTCAGAACCACCTGCCCGCAAAGTTTTAATTTTAAATAATCAACTATATGAGGGAAATAAAAATGGGAGAATCCCAAATAAATCTAACTTTTAACACCTAAATTTAAATTCAGATTTACGCTTTTAACAAATTCCTAACCAGGCCATGAAACCTCATTAGGAATTTCTAAATGTTATTAAATAACTAGAATACCCCTCTTTAATTTAAAACAAAAACTGATTGTATTACTCCTCCCAAATGACTCTTCTTTTCTCGTATGCTTATTTTTTGAGACTAAAAAACACAAAAATTAATTTATAATGTTTAAAGTTTGTTTATATAAGGAAAACCTTCAAAAGTCTTTTAATAAAAAATTTTAAATTATAATATATGTACCCTTTAAATAAATATTTATGTTTTCAGGTTGTAATTATTTATTTTAAAGATTTTAAAATATCATAGTTGTAAGAAATATTGTGTATTAAGTTGTTGAAATTACGCTTTTGGGTTCAAATCCAACATTTTCTTAAATAAATAAAACTAATGTAAATTATAAGAACATAATATTATATATTTTTTGCAATTAAAATATTTTAAGATCTTAAAATAAATAGTTACAAACATAAAATAAAAAAGATTTATTTTAAAAATATTTATGTTGAAATTTAAAAGACTTTATTAAAATATTTTGAAGCTTTTAGCTATGTATACTAAGTTTAATTAAAAAGAGGCACTCTAACCATTTAACAACATTCAGAAATTCTAAATTAGGACTCATATCCTAATTAGAGATTTGTTAGAAGTATAGGTCTTAATTTAGATTAAGGTATTTTAACCGGATTTTATTGGCATTTTCCCAATAAAAATTGTTATAAAGTTAAATGAATTTCTCTTAAAAAATAATTGTTTAATATTTTAATTAATTTAATTTAATGTGTAAGATTCTTTTAATAGACCTGTGTTAATTTTGAAAGTAAATGAGAAAGTATAATTTTAACAATCTTAAAATATTTTTTTTGGGCCAAAAATAACAATCTTAAAATATACTTACTAAAAAAATATATTTACATGATTGTACACCTTCCACGAAAAATAAGTGGGTATGATTTTGTAATTAATGTGATCGCGCCGCCGAAGCAGCATGAGCAGGCTTCCATACGCAACAACGGAGCAGGATAGCATTTTGCGCCCACATGTTGTTTATATTACTATTGTTTATGGATTATGGATGCCCACATCATTTTCGCCGTAATGTAGGATTTTTAGTTTTGACTAAATATATAGTGATTGTGATTAGTTGTCATGCTATTAAGTTAAAGAATAAATTAATACTTTTTGCCAACAAAGAACAAATTAATATATACTTTATTTGTAATTAATTATGGACATGACAACAAGTGGAAAAATAAACTGAGGATAATAAAATGATTTCTGAAAACTAATTTATAGTATATGCTCAAAGGTCAATTTGGCGTCACACCATGAAGAGTGCAGAGTCAGGAATGCCAGCTACATGACCATTGATTTTGAAACAATTTTTTATTATTATCTTCAGTGAAAATTGATTAGACGAATTGATTCAAACTCACGAATACTTCTTGAGCATGCAAAATATAAGTATTTAAATCGTTTGTTTTATTTTAATTCTATGTTCGTGATATATATAAAATGAATTATGAGAATTTTTATGGTCGGTGACATTAACTTGGATAAGGATATTGTTCGCAATAGTAAAATTGAAATTTGATTAAAAATACTTATTTGAAAACATTCGTGTAGTACACATGCAGATCTTCAATGAACAGTCAAATTTAGTTATGAAACTTTAGATTATATTATTTTGACCATAATACATAAAACTCTTCCCATTTGCATATAACCTCTCTCTCTCATCTCATCTTTAAAAATTTAAAAACCACATCCTTAATTTTCATATATTAACCATCAAACCCTTGCCGTTAAATGTAACCAAATGTAGAGAAAAAGACAAAAAAAATGACAACTTAACTTTAGAATGACCAGAACGTCTGCTGAATTTGCAAAATGCCATTGTGGTCATACGAGACCAAATTAGCATTATCATGTCAAATGAAAAGACCAAATTGCCCTTCATTTTATTTATTGTTTTTAAAATACCAAAGCCCCCACTGGCTGGCCAGTAGCCGGAGCTCCAGCGACGGCAGTCACCAGAGCTCTGGCGACCGACCGATAATTGGTCACCTGAGCTCCGGCGGTCGGAAACAATTTTTTTGAAAATTTGTACAATTTCAGTATAACGGTTAACTACTTTTGTAATGCTATTAACAACTTCAGTATAGCAGTTAACAACAGGTTTTCTGGGAAATTCAACAAGCACCGGCAGCTGAAAACAATTTTTTTGAAAATTTTTACAACTTCAGTATAACAGTTTACAACTTTTGTAATGCTATTAACAACTTCAGTATAGTGATTAACAACAAGTTTTTCAAGAAATTCAATAATTGGTCGCTGGAGCTCCGGTGGCTGGAAACAATTTTTTTGAAAATTTTTACAATTTCAGTATAACAGTTGACAACTTTTATAACGCTATTATCAACTTCAGTATAACAGTTAGCAATAGGTTTTCTGGAAAATTCAACAAGCTCCGACTGCTGGAAACAATTTTTTTGAAAATTTTTACGACTTCAGTATAACAGTTAACAACTTTTGTAACGCTATTAACAATTTCAGTATATCAGTTAACAACAGGTTTTTCAGAAAATTTAAAAAGTAACATTTTTATAACTTCAGAATGCCATTAACAAACGCAAAAACATGTTGTTAACTGCTATATCGAAGTTGTTAATAGAGTTACAAAAGTTGTTAACTATTATACTGAAGTTGTAAAAAATTTTTTAAAAAAAAAGAGTTGTTAAAGTTATAAAAATGACATTTTTTTGAAATTTTAAGAAAACCTGTTGTTAAATGCTATACCAAAGTTGTTAATAGAGTTATAGAACTTGTTAACGACATTATTGAAGTTGTAAAAATACTACTTTTTGAATTTTTCAAAAAACTTGTTGTTAACTGCTATACTGAAGTTATTAATAACATTACAAAAGTTGTTAACTTTTACTGAAATTGTAAAAATTTTCAAAAAAACTGTTTCCGGCCGCCGGAGCTCCAGTGACCAATTGTTAAATTTTCTGAAAAGCCTGTTGTTAACCACTATACTAAAGTTGTTAATAGCATTATTGATAAACCTTGTCGCTAGGTAATCAAAGTTTTATTAGGGAAATGCAGCAAGTGAGGCACTACCTAGGTCATTCTTCTCAAGGAGCCTTAAGTTGTATTTCAATTCTTAACAATTCACTTTTAATTATCAAATTACCAAGATGAAAGCTTGAGTTTCAGAAAAGAGAAATTGAACAAGAAACAAATCTGATGAAAGGTAAAATGCAAAAGAAGATTCAGATAAGAGATAGTAGTTCCCCTAGCAATTTATCCAACCTTCCTTGTTCAATCTTATAATTTGGAGTCTCTTAATGTCAATTAAATGGATAGATTCAGCTACTGCTCAAATCTCTCTTAACACAGATCAAAAACAACTATCTTACTAGATTCATTGTTTTGACCTGTGAGAAGGAAAATCAATTGACAAGAACACTTGAGAAGCAAGTTGCAATTCTCTAAGAATGACCACAACTATGAATCATTAATATATTCAACCAAAATTCAGATTTACAGAACAACAGTCCAAGTAAAACGAATTAGATTTACAAATCAACAGAGAATCCTCTATTCAACTGAATTAAAGGACACAACTCACATCTGAATGTTCAATCAGATCTAAATTCCAAGAAACATAAATCTAGTCATCCAACCTTCATTCTAACCACAATTGTTCAACTGAAACAAATGAACCTTAGAATAGAAAGGAGAAACTAGATCTGAATGACTCCCTGTTCAGCTCCATGAACTCAGGTCAGCTTCATTGCTAGAAGAACTTGGAAATTCAACTACTCATACTCTGGATTAGGGTAGAAACAGCAAGAATTGATGAAAGATCCATGGTTGATCGGTGGAAATTGATGAATTTGGACGAAAATGGAAGAGAGAAATGAGAGAGGGCGGAGAGAGCAAGAAAATCGTGTCTGGAGATGAATGAAGAACTGAAATCCAGTGTCTGGTTGAAGCGCGCGACTCTGCTATTTAAATATGGAATTTTTCGTCATCCGCCGCGGCGCCTTCGTCCATCCGCCGCGGCGCCTTCGTCCATCCGCCGCGACGCCTTGCCTGTACGACGCCATTTCGATTAGTGATCCTGAGCTTCATGAAAACTTCCGTCCGCCCTGGCGCCTTCCCAAATCCGCCGTGGCGCCTCAGACAGAACTGAAACTCCCTGAAATTCACACCAAAGCAGGGATCAAAAGTACACACATATAAAATCATATAAAAACATGTAAAAACACCTGCAAAACCTCACAATTCCTCTCACCAACTCTTATGCACAATGGAAGCTAATTATGCCTAAAGTATGCAAATATAGATGGCAAAAGCATGAGTTTAGGGCTAGAAATGTATGCAAATAATGAGACTTATCAATTACAAAAGTTGTTAACCGTTATAATGAAGTTACAAAAATTTTCAAAACATTTGTTTTCGATCGCCGGAGCTCCGGCGACCAATGATTGAATTTCCCGAAAAACCAGTTGTTAACCGCTATACTGAAGTTGTTAATAGCATTACAAAAGTTGTTAACCGTTATACTGAAATTGTAAAAATTTTCAAAAAAATTATTTCCGGCTGCCGAAGCTCCAGCGACCAATTGTTGAATTTCCTAAAAAACCTGTTGTTAACCGCTATATTAAAATTATTAATAGCATTACAAAAGTTGTTAGCCGTTATACTGAAGTTGTAAAAATTTTCAAAAAAATTGTTTTCGGCCACCGGAGCTTGTTGAATTTCTCAGAAAACCTGTTGTTAACTGTTATACTGAAGTTGTTAATAGCGTTACAAAAGTTGTTAACCGTTATACTGAAGTTGTAAAAATTTTCAAAAAAATTGTTTCTGACAGCCGGAGCTTGTTGAATTTCCCAGAAAACCTGTTGTTAACTGCTATACTGAAGTTGTTAATAGCGTTACAAAAGTGGTTAATCGTTATACTAAAGTTGTAAAAATTTTCAAAAATATAGTTTCCGACCGCTGGAGCTCGGGTGACCATTATCGACAGGTCATCGGAGCTCTGGTGACTGCCGCCGCCGGAGCTCCGGCGACCTGTCGGCCAGTGGGGGCTTTGGTATTTTAAAAACAATAAATAAAATGAAGGGCAATTTGGTTTTTTCATTTGACATGATAATGCCAATTTGGTCTCATGTGACCAAAATGGCATTTTGCAAATTCAGCAAACATTCTGGTCATTCTGAAGTTAAGTTGTCATTTTTTTGTCTTTTTCCCCCAAATATAAGCCACACCAAATTAATTTATTCTAATATTAAAATTGTGAACTTTAATGAGAAAAATGTAAGAAAAAAGACTTTAAAAGTAGAAAAATTACAAATAGGGATCCTACAACATTAGTATTGTTTTCGAATTTTTACAGCAATTTATAATAAGCAAATGAAAACAATTTTTGTAAACAAGTTCTGTATGTAATTTTTTAATTTTTGAGGTCTTTTTTTTACTATTTTTCCAACTTTAATTACTAATTTTTGTGATTTACTGATAATGGTCCCTCATCGCTAATTTCATGGTTATTTTTTGGTGAAAATATAGGGCGAAAGCCCGATTTATTCAATCATCACTGTGCGTGGGAAAGCAATGCCCACAAAATCATCATACAACAATTTTCATGTTCTTTGACAGCATTATCATTTTACTCCATCTGTCTCTTGGAAGTTCTTCTCATTTTCAACGTTGCTTTGAGCTCTTGATTGAACCCAATTGTTCTATGTTATTTCATATCATTTTAAGGGTATTTATCATAGATTTTGGCTCCTTTTGATGATAACTATGCTTAATTTAGATTAAAAGTCCTTACTTTGAGTTAGTGTCTTTTTTACGGTAAAATTGTCATAATTGGTTATTAATTATATTCAATTGATTTCTAGGACAATTGATGCTTCAAATTGTTGCTTTTTATTGTAGGACACTTGAGAATTAGAGCCAAGATTGAAGACCAAAGCATTACACAACATGAGAGTTTTCAAGAAAATGCTGTGCTGTGGCAAAAAAGTCTGAAAATATGCATCAGTGATTATTCTGGAATAGTTCGCCGGGGTAAACTTTTGAGTTCATCGTGGCAAACTCTCAAAATATCACTAAAATTCCTTTCTGGAATAGTTCCCTGCGGCAAACTCTCGTATCAGTAACGTCAAATTCAGATCCAGAATGCAAAAATGGACCCTCTACTCATATGATCCGACCCAGATGGATCCCTATTTTCATCCCAGAACTCCATTTTATCATGTCCAACACCTCTATTCTCTCATCTTCTTGCCTCTCCACCTCCATCTTCTTTCCCATCTATTTCCTTCACCTTTCCTTTACTCCATCTCATTTCCTTCCACTCCCAGCTGCCATGGCTGACGGATTCACTTCGGTTGGAGCTTTTCTTGAAGCTATGGAGGGCTAGGGTTCATCAACTCTTGAAAATGGTGTAGTGGCATGAGTTTCTAGACTTCAAAGGGGAGTTTAGTTTCAGTTCTCAATTTTTAGCTATGATTTATGGCTTTCTAAGTCTAGGAGTTGTAAATTCTTAGTTAGGAACTTGGGATTGTTACTGTAATCATTGGTTAATGATTTACATTTGTAGTTTGGATTGGTTAATGTTGAATTCTGTGCTTCAATATGTTGGAAATTGTGCCCTAGGGGCCAATCATTTTGCTATAAACATTGTTGATTTATGAATTTATTAATTACGTTATCATATTATTTGCATGTTTACTGTGATGACTATCCTTGGATAACTCATGGTTTATCCTAAATGTCCCTGGTCGGTCATCTATGTGGGAGCAAAGATGAAATAAGACCAGTATGACTTTAAAGATATATAGAGATATAAATTAAAGTCATAGGCACATGTAAGAGTACAAGGTGTTGGACCGACCCGCTATGAGAGAGCTGCATGGGTTAAGTCATAAGCTTCTCTCATATACAAACCATGTCACTGTGCCCTTTGACCTGAGATCATCATGGATTCATACATGAGAAACGCTTAGCTTTGACCTAGTCAAAAGTCACTTTTGACCGAGTGATCATAAAGACTATGTGCAAGCTTAGTGGTTTTTCATGCGGAGGAATGTGAATGGTCAAGATGGAATTTGTCCCTCACATTCGTAGAGAGACATTACTGGGCCCCTCGATGAGTGAGTCTGAGAAATGTATGGCCATACTATAATGGAAAGGTAGTTCCGTTTCTATACTCAGACTACTCAGGGATCGAGAAAGTAACGGTCATGAATAGGAGGATGACGTTCTCCATGCCTCATCCATGACCAAAATGTCGTGTGACAAAAGGGACGTGATATGGTTGTATGAAAGGTTGCATCGTTCAATGATCCTCATATGTTTTGGGTAGTCGTGATGTCTTGCTAGAGACCGCTTACGACTTGTGAGTCATTATAGTTAATGGCCCACTGCCAACTTCATATGGGCCTACAGGGTCGCACACAAAATAGCCCAACACGAGTTATGATGTCCAGATTCATTGAATCTAAGATATGTCCAGATTCAATGAATAATATAGGGTGGACATGTATATATATATTCGTATATATATATTATATAAATATAAGAGATATTAATTGTTAGATTTAATTTATAAGGATAAATTAGATCTATGTAAATTAATTCCGTCATATCTTTATTTTTGAATTAAATAAATAGGTGAATTAAATCTGTGAGACGGATTTAATATAAACCGTATTTATTTAATTGTTCTCTTATCTAATTATGAAATATTTGATATTGTATTAATTTCGGAATTAATTTAGGATTAATTTCGAAATTAAATATCATTCATAATACCTATAGCATCCTATATATTCATATTAGGGAGCTAGGGTTTTAGTGAGTGAGAGTGAAAGCACTAAGCAGATAAGGGACGGCCAAAAGTGAGGAGAGAGGACGGATTTTTGAAAACCCTAGACGGACATAGACGCTAGCACGTCGTTCGAGATTGAGGGCTACTCGTGTGGATACCGGTAGAAGAAGCCGACCGGAGTTGTCGACTTCGAACGACAAAGGAGGCGAGCAGAGGCATCCTGAACGGCGGAATCACCGAGCCACCAGGAAATCGAACACCGAAGGTAATGCTTCTTACTACCTGACTTAAACGCGATCGGTAGATCTGGGCAAGGGGTTGAAAGTTTTAAAATTTTAAGTTGATTTCCGCTGCGCGTCGTCTTTCAACTCCCTTCACAATATATGTAGTTGCATATATGTTTCCTTGTAACTCTCTTGATTCTCTCTCATCTTGCATAGTCATGTTTTGATATTGAGTTGATTTTGGGTTGCAATGAACCAATTGCATGATCATTCTCAAATTACACACTAGGAGAGCTTAATAATGTTTTCATTAATGAAGTTCATTGATTTAAACATTAGACTCAATGAGTTATTGAGGTTGTTATTAAGAGAACCTAATGGATTTGTGAAACTCCTAATATCTTAAGTGAACTATGATTGCCATTAAAACCATTCTCAAAAGATTTCCTATCATTCATTTCCATTCATCATCATTATCCAAAAACACCAAAAATATAGTAGCTTAGGTTTGTTTTCATTGCATATAGTTTAGTTACATTTCAATTTAATCTTAAAACCCAAAACCCTATTTCATTGCATTGCATGGCATTTAGTCTAGCTTAGGTCATCAATAAAGGCTCCCAAAGTGAAACGCCCTGAGTTTTCACTATACTGCATAACTTGGATTTATTTTTGATTGAGAACCCTAAGGCGAACAATAAAAGGTCCTCATCAGCTCTTAATTATTTTCTTTATTCCAATTCATTCTTATGCTTCCCATCCTAATCACATTCAAAAAAGCACCCTTAGGTGTCTCATATTTTGTTGAAATTTCAACATTATATTCTAGTGGGGATTTTGGAGCAAATTTATTCAATTCAAATAATTTGATCTTGAATTAATGTAATATTATCTCCGATCCTTAATATAAGGGCTAGATAACTGATTTGAAGATATTAAAAAAATTAGTTAAGTTAATTATTTGTTATAAATGTGTGTTAGCCTCCCTAAATTATCCTCTTTAATCATATGCATTAGATGTTGAGAATCTCTTACAATCAAAGGGATATTTTGGGATAAGATAAAAGACAAAATAGATTGAGGTCTTATATTTAAGACTTAATTCAACGCCCAACTAGTTTTTATATTAAGGATCAAATGTATTAAGATGCAGAAAAGAATGTGTCCGACTTGTGGTTTTGAAGTAACATGATCTTGTGGTGCAGATTCAAGGTCTTCGCGCCAAGGTCTTCTTTTCTTACTTTTTCTGGGTTTGTTGTTTTTTTTTTGGGGAGGGAGACGAGAAACAATTCATAGTGGCACTGATCCAATTACCTAAGGCAAGACAAAATTAAAACCAAAGAAAAAAAATGTATGTAGGTATGTATTGAGTAGACAAGTAGAGGAAAAAGAACTAAAAAAAAGAAAGGGAATTAATGAAAGGATTGAAGGGGTGCTGCACGGCTTTTTTACAAAATGCTATGAACAGTAAAATAAAATACTAAAAGACTACATGTTTAAAAATATTTATTTAAATACTGCACTTAAAATCGTTTACAGAGTGAACAACTTTGAATTTGTAAGAAACTCGTTCTCAGTAAAAATGAGTTTACAAGTCCTTGCACCTGCTTCCTGCCTGCCTCCTCATAAACTGTGTTATTCTCCTTCCCAATCCTCCCCTTAACCAGGCGCCCTTCACCTCTAAAGTAGGGGTGGAAATAAGCCGTGTGGCCTGTCAGGGGCCTATAGCTGGCGTACTTTCGATCTGCTCAGGCCATGCCTGTTAAAAATTAAGCACAAGCTCAGGCCTTTTTCAAGGCCTATTTTACTTAACAAGCCAGGCTCAAGCTCTGTGAGAAGCCTACGAGGCCTGTCAAGCGGCCTGGACTTGTTATGTTTTTTGAATATTATGTATGTGCATTGTGTAAAACGTAGGGTAAAGGGGCACCCAGCACCCCAATCTTTTTTTTCAGGAGCACCCACCACTCCAATCTTTTTTTCAGTGCAATTTTACCCACCATCTATTTTTTTTAGTACAATTTAACCCAATTCCAATGGACCCCCTAACGTCTGTTAAGAATTTTTTTTTATAAATCCACATCAGCACGGCTAAGAGGATGAAAATTGACAGATAATACAAAGAAGGAAAAAAAAAAAACAAACTGAGCTCGTTCACCCTGTAACATCCAAACTTTTGGGCCTAAAAGACCAGAAATAGCCTGAATTAGATAGACTACTAGACCTCTTTTGAGCAGAAGTCCCAAAGATGAGAAAGAAAGTCAAAGCAGTTTTAGGGACTAACTGCAAAGTGAAAGTTTTAAGGGGCTAAAGTGTAATTAAAGTTAGAGGCTCCAGTAAAGTCTCGAAGGCTCAGAGAGAGAAAAGACTAGATATAGGCTAAAGGTTAAGTTAGAAACCTCAAAGAGAGGATTATATGAAGTTAAGTCCAAACAGGGACTAAATCATAAATTGACAAAGTTATGACCAACAGGGGTAAAAATGGAAGAGTATACAGAGAACTCCAAGAAACCCAAAAAATGGGAAATAATATTCTAATGGCTCTTCTGTGAAGAGAAAAGACGAAAATGCCCCTAAGGCAGCTTCAATGGAATTTATGAGGTTATTACCGGTAAAAAGTATACCATTTGAGGTAATTATTTAAAATAGCAAGAGACCTAAAAAATGTATACAAAAATGAGGCTAAATGGCTGAAAGGTTGTACTAATTTATAAATTAATCCCATCCGCAACCAAGGCCAGTAGAGTGGCTTTAATAAATTAAGAAGCTGATTTTGCCGATAAAAGGGTATTTTGGTAAATGAATTTTTATGCAAGGTTTAAAGGAAGTGTTATGGCCTAAGAAAATTTATAGATACTCTCTAGAATTAAAGAGAATTTATGGAGTAGACAGAAGATTTTCGGAGCTCCGAAAGGCCATAAAGAAAGCTGGAGAAACGTGGGCCAAGTAAATTCGAAGGAAACTTATGGAACAAGTTTGATCCAATGGCTAGGATCTAATCTCCCTTCTCCTCCACCACTTTTGTGACACCTAGCATCTTCTAGAAGAATGAGGTAAGGATGATGCAAGAAGATGATGCAATGATGATGTAAAAGTTAACTTGAAGTTCCAAAATTGCCCTTACCCTTTTATTAGCCACCAAGGGTATTTGGTCCATTCAAGCCAAATTTTTGGCTATAAATAGGCACTCCCTCCCCTTCATATTTCGGCCAAGCAAGGATCTATAGGGAAAACTCTGCCGCTCTTGCATCTAGAGAGGAAAGAGCTATTTCTAGTGAGAGAAGTCCACCTAAGTTCAAGCTTCAAGATCAAGGTATGTGGTGGCTGTAGCATCTGATTTGATGCCTATTTCGAATTATTTACTGTTCATATCTGATTCTAAAATTCTGTATGCTTAAATTACACTCTGTAAGCTTTAAATCCATGGGTAGAACACTTCATTTGGATATGTGTACGATTTATGGTGATTTTTCAAAGTTAGGGGTTTGAAATCTGGAAACAGTGTTGAACTTTTGAAAGAGTGTCGAGTTCCGTACGGTTTCGGTACTGTTCAGAGTATAATTGGTTCCTAAAACTATTTTTCCTTTAAATAACTTAAGTATCTTTCAGTGAGACTTGGAACCACTCATTTTGATTTTTCTAGAATTAATTATGAATTTCAAATTTGAGCAAAATCTCTGGAGTTTCTGTGTGAACAGTACCTGCGAACCAAAATTTCCAGATTTGGTATTCTTAAATCTAAAGCCATCTAAAGTGGTCCTAATTGACAAGAAATGGATCCTAATGATGGGAATGATGAGATTTATGTTAGAAAAGTTAGAAAAACCCTAAACCAAGAGAAAGGGTTGAGGTTCAAGAAAGCTAGTCTTGAACTTTATGTAATCTAGTGGTTCTAATGGATTGTATGATCAATGTGACTATGTTTAGGACCTTTGTTTGGTGATGTGACCGAATGCCCACATGGTTGGAAAGTCAAGGGAGTCAAAGAAAAAGTAAGAGGAAACTTGAGGTGCAAGGCAGTGAACTTACCTATTGTCATTACTTGATATTATATGCTTGTGTGTTGCCGTGTACATGTTATTGAATGTTATTGTGATATGTTTTAGCTGCTGTAATTGTTATTCATGATGAGTAGATTATGTCTCCATGGCCATGCATCAAGAAGTTAGCTTTGAGCATGCTAATATGTCAGTAATTAACAAGAGAACAAACAAGTTACGTGTAGTGCATTAGCATCCATCTAGCATGATTAATATGGTATTGTTTGCTACTGAGATTCTCTCGAATCTCACCCCCCCTATCAACCATTTAGTTCAATCATCAATGGGCAATAATGGCATGAGAAGCAAGGAGAAGAAAGTGGAGAATTATTCATGTTAATGAATGAGATTTGTTGATGAATGTGTAATTCTCCTATTATGTATTTATGTTATGGATGCCTATGATGCCATGTATTTAATTAAATACTTATGGTATGTATAGAATTTATGAGCATGAATGGGAAAGAGTAAGCCCATGTTATGTATGCCAAAGAAATAAAAAGAATTAAAGTAAAGAGATGTTAAGAGATAAAACGTAGGTCCTAGAGTAGTGAGTTTGTAGCTCTAGTTTGACCTATCAAAACGAATGATTTAAGTCATGAGATTTTGGCAGACTTATAGTACATGTCCCAATATTTAAAATGAGAGGTATATCACCTCAATTGGATGTGTACATAAGGAGATACGAATTTCCAAAGTTGAGGCACAGAATCTGGAAGTTCCAGATTTTACGAAATAATGGTAATATTTATTAATTAAACTGTACAAATTGGGCAGGGAGAAGTCTAATTGGATATCTTTTCCTTAAAGAGCATTGAAAGATCTTCATAGAATTTTAGAACACCCCAATACGATTTTTATGGAATTAGTTATGAATTCTTGAAGTTGGACCTGTAATCTGGAAGTTAAACAGTGAATAGTAACCCGAGTAATTAATTGGAATTTTTAAATCTACAGGCTTTTGTCATGATCTGCTTGAACCATAACGCTTACGAATGCATACTTTGAGGGGTAAAAGGCAGGATGTTTCACGCCCATTTTGCAAGCACCGAAACCCCACCTGTTTGTGCGATTGGGAACACTAGCATCTGGTGAAGGAGAAGGCAACAAATTCGTGTGAGGAAAGTTGTCTTGATTTGGAAAGGTAACAACCTTACTTTTGTTTTCCTTCTATGGTCCCACATTTGAAATTGGGTTTGCTGAAAGGGGTTTTATAATCTGGAAATGATGGGAGATGCGAACTCGATTTCAAGCTATTGGAGCTACTGGAGTCGTTAGTCAAGAATGCAAGGCTTCTCTCACTTTTTGCTGTGATACCAAATCTAGTCACATTGGATGATGAATTTTCTTTATGGCCTTCTCACTTCTTTAGAAAGAACCAAAGAAGATTTGCTCCCAAATTGGATGTGTGCTTTTGACAGTACTCACGGGATTTTCAATTATCGTCTCTGTCTAAGATCAAATGTCATCCTCTCAAATTTGTACTCAAGAAGACCGAAGACCAAAGACCAATTCTCATATATGTATTCGAGAAACTAGTTCTCAAATATGTATTCAAGAAAACCAGTTCTAATATATATTCAAGAATTGGAGCCCATTCTCGATGTTTGGCTAATCAGCTCCATTGCTTGCTAAGGTCGATTTCACCTTACAATAGAGATTTTTTATTCACCGTCTTCCTCGCGACCTTCGCTGCTGGAATTTGCAATTCGCTTAGGGTTCCAATGCT